>NC_044187.1:1301640-1469299 GCF_900880675.1 Sparus aurata | reverse complement strand
TCAGTTATATTGATGATCACACTCTGAAGTTGTTTTATTTTGGAAAACCCTTTAATAATACTGTCTGTTCCTCTTGCTGTGCTTCACACAAACCTGTTTCAGTCGTTATAGCCAAAAAAATAAGCCCTGAAGTTAAAATGAGTGGAAAACAAACGTCTTCAGAGAGCAACTGTGGCCCAATGATGAGACAGAAGAAGAGCCAACGACTGCGGAGAAAAAGGAAGCTACATGTCGGGAGATTAACAACTGTCCTCGAGCTGGCTGAACTGGAGCTGTGGGGAGGCGAGTGGACAACTACTGGAGACTGCAAACGATGGTGGCCTTCAGAGGCTGAAAACATGGCTACTCAGCACCATGAGTCAAACCCGCCTCAACAGTGTTGCTGTGTGCCATGTACATAAAGATGATGTGAGAAAAAAACAAAGAAAAACATTGTTACCACAAGTAGTCCAAGATTCACATACTGCTGAACTAAGCACTTCCTAGACTACTTACATGCTTAGGGCTGCTCGATTATGGCAAAAATCATAATCACGATTATTTTGATTGATATTGTAATCACGATTATTAAAGACGATTATTCATTGATTTGAGAACAAGCAATTATTGAAATTTGAACTCTGGTATTTCTTTTAACACGATGAGTTTGACCTGATAAACAAGAAAAATGCAAATAAATAACAGAAAAATATATCAATGAAATGAATTAAATAATATGTAAAAATAAAAAATAAACACTATCGCGGTGTGGCTCGACCAGAGGTCCGCTGTGGTGGCTAAATATAATGCTGTTAACACTTCTCTTGTAAACTTTTCCGCGACATTCGTCATAAAGGGCAGGCAGCGCAATTCTGCTGATATGGTGGTGATGTGATGGTAACACATACCGCTTGTCCAATGTGTTAATCAGTTTATTGAACCCCGGGTCGCTAACGGTGTTGATAGGGAACATGTCTTTAGCAGTCATGTATGTGATGCATCCGTTATTTCTTTATGCCTGTGGGAGCTGGATGGATATGAGGTGGCAGTGTAACGTGTGTCCTTAGTTGAGGACTGTGTGGCGGTGACAGGAGTCAAGGAGCTTTTCATTTTTGAGTTTTCACTACTTCACCTTCACTACTTGGTCATGTATTACTCTGTGTGTGGACTTTAAATGGTTAAATAAATTGGTCGTGTTCCCTTGAGGTGCAGACACGGTCACGTTACATATCTTGCACAATATCTTCGTTTGTTCCGAGTCAGACTCCTCGAAACTGAAGTGTTTCAACACCACTGAATTCGCTTTACCTTTCTTCCCGACCAAAGGCTGCATTTCTGCCATCTTCTACCGTCTTCTTCCACGTTTTTTCAAAACACGCACTGGCAATACGCACTGGCGTGGCTGAGAGCGAAACTTTTCAGGCGGGGCGGAGCAGAGTGCATAGGTGGAGATGGAAGGGTTCGCTGCATTTACCACACAAGACACGGCGTGCGGCAGAATGATCGTTTTATTACGATTATCTTGTTTTCATGATCGAGGGAAGCCAAAATCGAAATCGAAATTGAAATTCAATTAATCGCCCAGCCCTATTACATGCATAATATTACTGTGTACTGTCTCACCTGGAGAAGCCTGGAGACTCTGTGAGGATCATGATCTTTGATTTCTCCAGTGCGTTCAACACCATTCAGCCTGCACTTCTGGGGGATAAGCTGGAGCTCACGGGGATGGACCAACCCCTCACATCCTGGATCCTGGATTACCTCACCAGCCGACCACAGTATGTGAGGACTCTGGACTGTGTTGGACACAATAATATGCAGTACGGTGGCCCACAGGGAACAGTCCTGGCCCCTTTCCTGTTCTCCCTGTGCACCACAGACTTCTACCACTAATCACCTCACAGACATCTACAGAAGTTCTCTGACAAGCTGTCGTCGGCCTCATCAGGGATTGGGACGACAGAGCCTACAGAGAGCTTATTCAGGACTTTGTGGACTGGTGCCAGCAGAACCACCTCCAGCTCAACGCCGGGAAGACCAAAGAGCTTTCTATGACTCTGTGGTGGCATCAGCTATTGTCTATGGAGCAGTTTGCTGGAGCAGCAGCAACTCAGCAGCAGACAGGAGGTGATTTGATGAACCAATCAAGACAGCCAGCTCCAACCTGGATGCAGTGCAGGAGGTGGGAGAGGAACCGCAGGTCCAACTGTGTGAAGGAGAGGTACCGCAGGTCCAAGTGTGAAGGAGAGGTACCACAGGTCCAGGTGTGTGAAGGAGAGGTACCACAGGTCCAAGTGTGAAGGAGAGGTACCACAGGTCCAGGTGTGTGAAGGAGAGGTACCACAGGTCCAAGTGTGAAGGAGAGGTACCACAGGTCCAGGTGTGTGAAGGAGAGGTACCACAGGTCCAAGTGTGAAGGAGAGGTACCACAGGTCCAGGTGTATGAAGGAGAGGTACCACAGGTCCAAGTGTGTAAGGAGAGGTACCAGGTCAAGTGTGAAGGAGAGGTACCACAGGTCCAGTGTGTGAAGGAGAGGTACCGCAGGTCCAAGTGTGAAGGAGAGGTACCACAGGTCCAGGTGTGTGAAGGAGAGGTGTCACAGGTCCAAGTGTGTGAAGGAGAGGTACCACAGGTCCAAGTGTGTGAAGGAGAGGTACCACAGGTCCAGGTGTGTGAAGGAGAGGTACCACAGGTCCAGGTGTGTGAAGGAGAGGTACCACAGGTCCAGGTGTGTGAAGGAGAGGTGTCACAGGTCCAGTGTGTGAAGGAGAGGTACCGCAGGTCCAGGTGTGTGAAGGAGAGGTACCGCAGGTCCAGGTGTGTGAAGGAGAGGTACCACAGGTCCAGGTGTGTGAAGGAGAGGTACCGCAGGTCCAGGTGTGTGAAGGAGAGGTACCACAGGTCCAGGTGTGTCAAGGAGAGGTGTCACAGGTCAGTGTGTGAAGGAGAGGTACCACAGGTCCAGGTGTGTGAAGGAGAGGTACCACAGGTCCAGGTGTGTGAAGGAGAGTGTCACAGGTCCAGGTGGTGAAGGAGAGGTACCAGGTCCAGTGTGTGAAGGAGAGGTACCGCAGGTCCAAGTGTGAAGGAGAGGTACCGCAGGTCCAGGTGTGAAGGAGAGGTACCACAGGTCCAGGTGTGTAAGGAGAGGTACCCCAGGTCCAGTGTGAAGGAGAGGTACCGCAGGTCCAGGTGTGTGAAGGAGAGGTGTCACAGGTCCAAGTGTGTGAAGGAGAGGTACCAAGGTCCAAGTGTGAAGGAGAGGTACCGAAGGTCCAGTGTGAAGGAGAGGTACCGCAGGTCCAAGTGTGAAGGAGAGGTACCACAGGTCCAAGTGTGTGAGAGAGGAGTGGACCACAGGTCCAGTGTGTGAAGGAGAGGTATCGCAGGTCCAGTGTGAAGGAGAGGTACCGCAGGTCCAGTGTGTGAAGGAGAGGTACCGCAGGTCCAAGTGTGAAGGAGAGGTACCGCAGGTCAGGTGTGTGAAGGAGAGGTACCGCAGGTCCAAGTGAAGGAGAGGTAGCAGGTCCAAGTGTGAAGGAGAGGTACCGCAGGTCCAGGTGTGTGAAGGAGAGGTACCGCAGGTCCAGGTGTGTGAAGAGAGGTACCGCAGGTCCAGTGTGTGAAGTGAAGAGGTACCGCAGGTCCAGGTGTGTGAAGGAGAGGTACCGCACGTCCAAGTGTGTGAAGGAGAGGTACCACAGGTCCAGTGTGTGAAGGAGAGGTACCGCAGGTCCAAGTGTGAAGGAGAGGTACCGCAGGTCCAAGTGTGAAGGAGAGGTACCGCAGGTCCAGGTGTGTGAAGGAGAGGTACGCAGGTCCAAGTGTGTGAAGGAGAGGTACCGCAGGTCCAGGTGTGTGAAGGAGAGGTACCGCAGGTCCAGGTGTGTGAAGGAGAGGTACCGCAGGTCCAGGTGTGAAGGAGAGGTACCGCAGGTCCAAGTGTGAAGGAGAGGTACCACAGGTCCAAGTGTGAAGGAGAGGTACCGCAGGTCCAGGTGTGTGAAGGAGAGGTACCGCAGGTCCAGGTGTGTGAAGGAGAGGTACCACAGGTCCAAGTGTGTGAAGGAGAGGTACCGCAGGTCCAAGTGTGAAGGAGAGGTACCGCAGGTCCAAGTGTGAAGGAGAGGTACCACAGGTCCAGCTGTGTGAAGGAGAGGTACCGCAGGTCCAGGTGTGTGAAGGAGAGGTACCGCAGGTCCAGGTGTGTGTAGGAGAGGTACCGCAGGTCCAAGTGTGAAGGAGAGGTACCGCAGGTCCAGCTGTGTGAAGGAGAGGTACCGCAGGTCCAGGTGTGTGAAGGAGAGGTACCACAGGTCCAGGTACCGCAGGTCCAGGAGTGTGAAGGAGAGGTACCGCAGGTCCAAGTGTGAAGGAGAGGTACCGCAGGTCCAAGTGTGAAGGAGAGGTACCGCAGGTCCAAGTGCGTGAAGGAGAGGTACCGCAGGTCCAGGTGTGTGAAGGAGAGGTACCGCAGGTCCAAGTGTGTGAAGGAGGTATCTAAAGTTAGAATTTCAGAATTAACACTCTCTGTCTGACCATCACAATAAATCACATACCAATAAAACTGTTGAACCCTGAGCTGACACCTGCCGTGTCGCGTGTTCGTCCCTCCAGGTGTTCCAGAGGAGGATGGACGGCTCGGTGAACTTCTACAGGCCCTGGGATCAGTACAGGACGGGCTTTGATCTTCAGGACCATCGTACAGCAGAAATTTGATTGTGTGCACGAGACTTCCACCAAACGAACTGGCTAATTTTAGGTTTAGCGTTTATTTAAACATTTGGTTCTGATCATTAACTTGAGCTTCACAAATTAATGAGGCAGGAATAAGTTAGCATACTGAGCAACACACTGAGCTCAAAATTAAACTTATTATTGTTAATTAACAGCACGGCTGGAACATTAATTCAGTTCCTGGTGATGATGCCACTAAACTCTCCCATGGAATATGATCCATAACGGGCAGCATCCTGCTGAACGACGGCTCGCTTGACTTCAGACAGAACATCAAATATTGACATGAGGAAGACACAGAGTGTTTCATTACACATTATCATTTTCTTGACACAAGATGAAGTGTTGCAGGCAGAGCCACATTCATTCCTATGAAAGCTGCACTTTGTAGATGAAAAACTTTGACTTCCCAACTCTAAAATGACCTGAATCTATCGTGTTGTGGAGCACATAGATTGTGCACCTTAGAGACTTCCACCGACAGAGCCACCTAACTTCTGGCTTAGCGCCTGTAATTGGAGAGATTGTTAGTTTATCCTGACAAAACGTTTGATTCTGATCATTAACTTGAGCTTCACAAATTAAATGAGGCAGCAATACGTTAGCATACCGAACAACAACATTGTGCTTGAACTTAAACTTATTATTGTTATTTAACAGCTGGATGGAACACGGATTCAGTTCCTGGTGACGATGCCACTTAACTCTGCCATGGAATCTGATAACAAAATGGGCAGCATCCTGCTGAACGACGGCTCGCTTGACTTCAGACAGAACATCAAATATTGACATGAGGAGGACACAAAGTGACAGTTTCATTACACAGCATCATTTTCTTAGTGTTTATCTTTCACTCCAACACCTGAACTGTTCCCTCTGACATTAAACACACGTCTTGTCTAGAAGACAAATATGACACAAGGGAGAAAAACACTCATCTCATCTCTCAGCAATGTGAGAAGAATCAATCGCCTCTTTATAAAAGGTTTACCTGTGTTTCAAAAACCTGCATATACATGCTAATTGTGGTGTAAAAGTGATGGTGTTAACCTTTTGTAGAATGTAATGATTGAAACTTTAATAAAAAGCTCATTTGTTCTATAAGTTAACTTTTCTTTTCATGTATTTTATAGATCAGTAGCAGGGAAAACTGAGCACTTAACAGATGAAATGATTTACGATTTTAAACATCACATACACCGAAAAAAATAAACTCAGATTCAAAATTTGGTCTGTTTGAAGATGACCAGGAACAGTTGTCACAAAAATATCACTTTCTCTCTTTCTGTCATAATCTCCAGCTGTCACGATCTTATTAAGGCACAGAAAAAAAAGCCTCAAAACTACCTGGCTGTGTTGACATTAAAATATTTGTTCATACAGTCCTGCATAATTCCTTGTTGTTGTGTATTTACGGAATGTGTATTTTCAAAGATCCGCCTGTTGTGACGTCATGGCGCCTTCTGCAGATATAAGACGTGAAGTCGTGAGGCTGCGACAGACCGAAGGAGAAGCAGCAGTTTGTCTCTGTTTCCTCTGAAGGTGAAGCCTCCTCAGTTCAACCTGCAGGTGAGTTCAGACAGGTGAGCATCCGACCAGGAGACAGATTCACTTTTGTCTTTTTGGAATTCTTCCTTCTACCCAAAATGACAGGATTAGCAAAAAGTTGAGCTGAAGGTAGTAAATGTTTGGTCACGTTGCAGTAATATTTGCTACACAGACTGTGACTGTGATAACGATGGTGAACGTTGCTCCAGCCGGACCGACTTTTGATGCAGTGTTGTGGTGAAGCTCCGACCGTCACTCCCTGTTGTCCTGACCGGGTGTATTTTCATGGGGAGTGACGTGGACGAAGCTTCTCTGCAGTCTTGTATCTGTTCTCTGATTTAATTCTTCTTGTGTCTGCAGAGTCTCAGACAGATCCACATCAACCGGTGTTACTTCCAGCAAAAACTGACGATGAAGGTGAGTGTGAACTGATGTCTGTCAGATGTCAAAGTTCTGTCTCTGTAAAGAGGCTTGTGATATCTGACTTTGACCACACTGACCTGAAACTAGAATCCAAACTGCTCAATCAGTGTGTACGATTCAAACCTCGGTCCAAATGACATCATGTCCTGTGTTCAGCTGCTCTCAGTCGTCGTCCTCCTCCTGGCTCCAGCGCTCACCAGCGGCATTAAAAAGTATCCGAGGGACTGCAGTGTCATCCATCAGGACAAGAGACAACGCAGTGGAGTGTTCACCATCTATCCTGATGGACCCAGGTCTGCTGTCCAGGTACACTTCCTCCTCTCTGGGTTGCAGGTTGACATTTATGTAAACCAGCAGGTGTTTTCCTTTTGAGGCGGACGCTGAATCAGATCAGAGGATCGTCTGACCTGATACTTCCTGTAGTGTTTCATCCTAATCTGGTCCTTTCAGTCAGTAATCATCAGACATCAGCCCGTCGTGGCACACACAGCCTCATGTATACAGTTCAGACAGCTGTGACTTCACTAACGACTGACTGTGTGTGTGTGTAGGTGTACTGTGACATGGACTCACTGAAAGGAGGCTGGACGGTGAGTACTGAACTGAACTTCATCCAGTCATAGCCGAGTGGTTTTCAATATGAAGCTCCCATCACAATAAATCACACACCAGTAAAACTGTGTTGAACCCTGAGCTGTCAGGTGTGTCGTGTGTTGGTCCCTCCAGGTGTTCCAGAGGAGGATGGACGGCTCGGTGAACTTCTACAGGCCCTGGGATCAGTACAAGAGGGGCTTTGGGAGCGCTGCTGGAGAGTACTGGCTCGGTGAGAGACGGAACCAAACTAACCATCATGTGACCTCATGAAATCAGGATCAGGACCACTGTAACACAAATAAGACATTTAAATTCTAAGATAAAAGCCAGAACCGCCCCAACAATGTTGAAGTGGACCTCATCACGGTCCGTGTGAAAGTCACTAAACTGTAGAGTAAATCAGAGACTGTAGCTGAAGATCAGTCAGTTCTTCCTCTAACTGTACACAGTTGTTTATGGACTGATGTGTGTGTGTGTGTGTGTGTGTGTGTATGTGTGTGTGTGTGTGCGTGTGTGTGTGTGTGTGTGTGTGTGTGTGTGTGTGCAGGTCTGGACAACATCCACCACCTGACTAAAGGCCGTAAAGTTGAGCTCCTGGTCCAGATGGAGGACTTTGAGGGGAAATCAGTATTTGCTCGTTACACTTCGTTCTCTGTCGGAGGAGAATGTGACGGATATTTACTGAAGGTGTCTGGATTCATCAACGGAGGGGCAGGTCAGTGAGTCGATGGCGGGCTGTGAATCATTCTTTAAGAAACACGAGACATCGTTGATGTTAGAGAGTCGACAAGAAGCTCAGATGAGATTAAATATTCACAACACGATGTGCAGCCAGGACAATATTTATTGATCAAAATCATTCAAATTAAATCAATAAAAAATTATAAAAATTATGATTAAATCACAACTGGTCCTTCAGTCCATCTGATGAATCAGCGTAGTTTTTTAAAGTTACGCTGATGTTTAAAGTTTATATAAATCTATCACCACTGTGGTTCTTGTATGTGTTTCTGTAGGAGACGGCCTCAAGCGTCACAACGGACGAAAGTTCACCACCTTCGACAAAGACCAGGATGTCTGGGGAGGGAACTGTGCCAGATCATTCCTGGGAGCGTTCTGGTACGGAAAATGTCACGCCACAAATCCCAACGGGGTTTATCGTTGGGGGGCTGATAAAACTCTCTCTGCTGTTGGAGTGGAGTGGGCCGTGTGGAAGGGTCACAACTACTCTCTGAAGAGCATCAGGTTTAAGATCCGTCCTGTGCACTAGATCTCCAGGACCATCGTACAGCAGAATATCATCAGCTGACCTCTTCAGTGATTTCTTTCTCTTTCTATCATTAAGCATGTAATCTCTTAACGGGCCGTGTTTTCCTGAAACTGGTTCCCAGCACAGTCCAGCAGTACACCAACTCATGTTAGTGAACATCTGTGGTGTCTCGCAGCAGCAGTTAGCAGCAGTTAGCAGCAGCAGCAGTTAGCAGCAGCAGCAGCAGCAGTTAGCAGCAGCAGCAGCAGCAGTTAGCAGCAGTTAGCAGCAGCAGCAGCAGTTAGCAGCAGTTAGCAGCAGCAGTTAGCAGTAGCAGCAGTTAGCAGCAGTTAGCAGCAGCAGCAGCAGCAGCAGCAGCAGCAGTTAGCAGCAGTTAGCAGCAGCAGCAGCAGCAGCAGCAGCAGTTAGCAGCAGTTAGCAGCAGCAGTTAGCAGCAGCAGCAGTTAGCAGCAGTTAGCAGCAGCAGCAGTAAGCAGCAGTTAGCAGCAGCAGCAGCAGTTAGCAGCAGCAGCAGCAGCAGTTAGCAGCAGCAGTTAGCAGCAGCAGCAGGAGTTAGCAGCAGTTAGCAGCAGCAGCAGCAGCAGCAGTTAGCAGCATCAGCAGCAGCAGTAGTAGCAGCAGTTAGCAGCAGCAGGAGTTAGCAGCAGCAGCAGCAGTTAGCAGCAGCAGTTAGCAGCAGCAGCAGCAGTTAGCAGCAGCAGTTAGCAGCAGCAGCAGCAGTTAGCAGCAGTTAGCAGCAGTTCCAGTGACACCTTCAGCTGGACTGCTGCTCCATGTGAGCCAGCAGGACCGTCAGCCCGTCTGCAGTTAATGGATAAAGATCTATGTTGAGTCTCACGGTGTGTTCATCTCTGCACTGTGTTGATATTTGGTGGAGGGTTAAACCTTAATGTGAATCATAACCTGCTGTATGATGTCAATAAATAAGAAGCTGAGCATCAACTGATGTGATCTGATGTCTTCATGTGCTCAGATGTGTTATTTGTTATGTCTCCCAGTATGGGGCGCAGATTGTAAAGTTGCACATGCTAAAATACACTTTTTGCCACATTTAGCAACAAACCATGTTTTAAAAACATATATGAATTTTAAAATGTTACTTTTGACCAGATTTACAGCAATATTCATGAACTTTGTAGCTAATATTTACTTCTCTTGTAAAAATATAATGTCAATGCTAAATCTAAATGTCAAATGTTAATTCTAAATGTTAAATCTAAATCTAAATCTAAATGTCAAATGTTAATTCTAAATGTTACATTAAAATGTCACAGGTGAAACAAAATATTTAGTTAATATGCAAATTCACACTTCCTGTCACCTGAAGTACCAAAATAAAAGCATGAAGAAAACATGGCTACGCAGCACAGCGACCCAAACCCGCCTCAACAGTGATGCTGTGTCCCGTGTACATAAAGACAAGCTGGACTGGTAAACAGAAAACAGGTGGCTGAACAGCTTGTCTCCTGTGAGGAGGGCAGAAAGAACACTTTTGGTTCTTTGAATGAAAGGGAGTTGGTCACATGTTCATTGGTCAGTTTTTTTGTTTTAATGTCACATTCATCGACCATTTTATGTAACTGTAACCAATCTTTTGAGCATTCTGAGTTGGCAAAGTTGATGAGTTTGTGTAAATTAATTCAAATAAAAACATATAACAACAGAACACACAGCCATTAAGATTCTCCCCCCCACCAACCTCATCCATCCCCCGCACTTTTGAAGAGCTTGCTACGCCCCTGTTCATGATAACTTCAGTTCATTACCGAGAATAATTACTGTAAAAGGATCGTATGTTTCACAGGTCTGAGAGGGAGACTGCAGTCTGACCCAAATTCAGAGCGGTTTCATTGCGATTACCGTAAATATTGCGGTTCATTTGACCAAGCAAAGCGTGAACCACGGCTGGCTGGACCTCAGTATAATGGCATCACCTGACAGAATAAAACACCTACAACCACTGAGGGGAATTCACAACCTCTCATCTTCAGATCCACTGAGTGTATGTTTGTATTCCCCATCAGCTCCAGCAGATGTAGACAGAGATCCACTAGATTAACTCACAACTGGAGAGAAAACAAACACTGATGTCAAACAGTGTGAAGGCTGCTCCACACACTGCTCTGTGATTACTGCCGCACCACCTACTGGGCAAAGAGGGAATTACATTTAAAATGTCACTGTTACAGTCACATACCTGAGGAGATGGTTTTTGATCAGCCCAGACTACAGAGAGCAGCATGAAGATGTCTGTCTGTCGCTAGCTGCAGTTAGCATGTCTCTGGTTTCTCTGTGGGATCATTGAACTGGGTTCTGACCCGTCCAGGTTCTGTTTAGTGTTGCACGGTGAACCGATACTAGAAAGGTACCACAGTACCCAGCCGTTAAAAGCAATACTTTTTCACGTTTTATTAGTATCAGTACTTTACGTCTGTGTGCAGCTTCTCTCTGCTTCCTCACTGCCTGCAGACAGAGTGGGCGTGGCTTCACAGTGACAGACAGTCACAGAGTGAGACAGACGTGTTGGCTCTCTTGGTCATTACAGATTTAAAGCATCGTTTACAGACGGGCTTTGTGGAGTCCGTGGGCTTGCCCTTATTGTCGGCTCCGTGCGTCTGCTTCTTCAACAAGCCTAGGACGGTCGGCAGGAGCACTCATGCCACTTTCAGCTGACAGACATGCAGACTCGTTCAAAGAGTTCAAAGAGCTGCAGGTTAGCGATAGATAACGTTAAATATCTCCTGGATGGAAGTCAGGTGAACTGTTTCCACCATCAGAGCTGCAGGAGGCAGTCAGGGGTGAAGCTAACTGTTTAACAGTCCGATGTGGTTCCACATCTCTGTATGCAGACTCAACGTTCACACTGGGAACATGAACTTTACCAGAACATGCGCTGGAGTTCACAAGTATGCTGATCAACAGCACCACTTATAAATGATCTATCAATCAGTACTAGTAATATAATCATAGCACCTACATAATGTATAATATATATTGTAATTTATATTATTATAAAATGGTGTGATTAGAGCACAGACCTCCACCAGGTCTGGGTCATTGTGTTGTACTTTAGTGCACTCATGTAGTTTGCAGGATAATAATCCGGGTTTGAACTTTATCAACATGAAATGCAAATTGAAAATTTCCTCTTTGTGGGACGAATCAAGTATTATCTTATTTTATGAATTGCCAGACTGACAGTTAATGTCATTTACGTTCATTATTTTTAAGCTGAATAAAATTGTAGTTAATGTGCTGTTAATTTGTTTAACAAACAAGACAAATGAACAAAACAAGAAGACACTTACACACATACAGCAGCTTTGACAAAAACATATATTTCTATTTTGACTTTTGAAGTGTCTTAATTAATAAAGACAAATAAATAATTTTTAGTTCCACATTCTGTCATCTGATATTGTATTCCATTACTTTTGATGATGTTCTAGTTTTCCGCCGTGGTATCGTTTCAGTATCAGTATCCAGATATTTTAGGCAGGTATCATACCAAAGTCATAATTTTGGTATCGTGACAACACTACTGTTGATCCAGATAATCTCCACAGATGAACACCACTCTGTGATTTGGCTTTTTGCGGATGGAAATGCGCAGCTGAGTTCCAGTGGCTTTAATAATCAGAAAAATCTTCAGGGTCACCTTAAGCAACATGAGAGGTCCGCCCACCACGTCACAAACACGGATACCCGGCACACACTGAATAATCGACTTTGAAGTGGCACAGCGATTGATCAGGTGAGACAGGATCTCACATCATGTCATCTTTTTTTAAATGCCATTTTGCGTGAAGTCGTTTCATTTGTATTGGCTTGCTAGCTAGGTTGAAATAAAGAAACGCTGGCTTAACTTGCTAGACAATGACGCTGATAGCTACTAAGAAGGATAAATGAATCATGAATCAAAGTATAAGGCCAACCCGAATGGATGCGCCACCGGTGCACGTTGTACTCTGTGTTGTTTATTGTTAAATGGTAGTAAATCTTTTATAATAAGTTAATTAAAAATGTTATGTTCAACACACCACTTATACAAATAACTGCTGCAAGCTGCAACAGTTGTTTGTCCTATTCTGTCTGCTGTAGTTGTTTTTGCTGTTACATTAATAATTGCATCTGCTCTGTTTCTCCCTAGATGCCCTCAAAAAACATTTCCAGACACCCCTAACAGCTGCTGGAGAGGAAACCTCTAATACAACATCCACACCACTCTCTGAAGCATGCAAGTTTAGCCAGTTGTTTGTGGTCTCTTACACACTGCTATGTTGTTGTTGTTGTTGTGACTAAATGGTACAAGCTTGTTAGCAATTACAGCAAATTTAGGTTTTAGGCAAATGGAATAAAGTTTATTTGTACAGCACCTACTTTATATCAAACCATATTAATTAATTCATTAAATGAAGCAGAATGACCACACCACCCACCTCTGAAAGTCAGCTTGAAGCAGGTGAGTTATGTAATTGCATGTTACAGCTGCAGTCACATTACTGAACAATACTAAGTCATCTTGCCTCGGGCACTAAATGGGCTAGAGCTGGTCCTGGTCAGTGGTGTTGGGGATTGTGAACTGTGAGCTCACAAAGGGAATGTCCACCATGAGCACTTTTTTGGGATTTCTTGTGGCAGAGGACACCACTGGCACAGGTCTTCTTGCCCTGTTTCTAGGACATCTGGAAACACTGGGCTCAGATCTCTCTGACTGCCGTGGCCGATCCTATGATAACGGCAGCAATACGCAAGGGAAAAGGCAGGCGGTCCAGGCGAGAGTCCGAGAACTCAACACCAAAGCACTGTGTGTTCCATGTGGCAGTCACACCTGAAACGTGGCGGCTGGGGATGCTGCCAAGTCGTCTACAATTTCTTTGGGACATTGTGCTGATACTGAACCCCAAAATTGCTCCTGATGTGCACCTTGTGTTTCAGCCTCTGCCATCAGTAACGGCCCTGCGATGAGCTGGCTACTCATCCAGGGTGTACCCTGACTTCGCCCATAGAGAAACTGGGATTGGCTCCAGTAACCCCTGCGACCCCTTGAAAGAGGGGGATAAAATGCAGTAACATCCCGGCGACCCTCACGGATAAGCGGACAAGAACATGAGAATGAGACTGAGACTTTGGGACATTGCAAATACTTTGTAATTTGTTTAGTGGCTCTGTTCATCGCTGGACAATTCTTCAAAAACACTTAAACGATTTCTCAGTCAAGGCCTAGTCCACAACACGATGGGAGTGTCAGGTGGACGCTGTGAAGTCTGTATGCTACCAGCTTCCTGAAATTGTTGACGTGTTGAAAGCTCTGAAGGAGTATGCAGTGAGAGGAAGGATCCGGAATGTGCCTCCAGCCCTGGAAGCATCAGGGAGGAAATGAAGGAATGACCATTCATGGCGAGTACCTTTGTTTCGGACAATGTGTTGTACCACATTAACAGAGTCAGTAAAATCCTGCAGAGCCCCAGTGTGTCAATTGAGACTGTAAGGAGAGAATTCATGGCAGTGTCAGACTATCTGGAGGGATTTCGAGAGCATGGTTTTAACTCTGCAAAAACAGATGCCAGGGAAATAGCAGAGAAGATGGAGGTGGAGATGAGCTGGCCTGAGGTCCCACAGAGAAAGACAAAAAGGCAGTTTGATTATGAGAGGAGAGATGAGACTTTGTCCACTGCAGAGGAGCTCTTCAAAAGAGAGTTGTTCCTCCACCTTGTTGACACAGCCCAGGTAAATTAAAGAGAGAGATTCTCAAACATGCAGGCCGTCTTTGACCTTGATGGGTTTCTCTACTCATCTGAGCTATTGAGAAGCACAGTGCAGGGAGGGAAGCTGGAAGAATGCTGCCCCAAACTGGAGCAAGCAGTGGAGGATGTGGATGCAGAGGGCGGGCTGTTAGATCCTCCCCCCCCACACATCACATCACCACTTGAATTGCTAGAGTATATATATAAGGAGAACGTCTTAGCTCTAAGACTCCTCCTTATTCTCCCTGTCAATGGAGCTTCAGGTGAGAGAAGCTTTTCAACACTGAAGAGGCTGAAAACGTAAATGTGTTCCACAATGTCTCAGGACAGGCTGTCTGCCCTGCAACCATCACTATAGAACATGAGGTCAGTGATGAGGCCGAAGCACGAAGGGTCAGATTTGTATGACGACTATGATCTCAACTGTGCCACCTGGTCATGAGAAGAAGATGAATATAGTGACCAAGAAGAATTCCTGTAACTACTTGAGTAACCTGCTGTTATTGTGACAGAAGACAGAAGTCCATCATTAACATCTACCAGAAAAGTCCTGCTTGATAACCAAGGTAATGATGCTCATTTAATGATATTTTAGTGAACAAAAGGATTCTTATTTTCATAAACAAGATGATATACAGTATGAACTTTTGTACATACTGTAGATCATAATGTATATGACAAAATGTTAAGTAAGTGCATTTGTTAAACTATTGATATGTTTTGTATTTATTTAGTTTGTTGTCTATTTTAAAGGTGCAGTTCCAGACATCTACACATCACTGATGTAGACCAGTGAGAAGTTACAGCAACAAGCAGGACTTTCTGTCTCAGACATATGTGCAATTAAACACATGGACAACAATGTACATGGATGGACTCAGACAAGAGGATGAGGATCCAGAATATGTATTGTGGATACATACTCACACACACACACACACACACACACACACACACACACACACACACACACACACACACACACACACACACACAAACCTTACTCTCTCTCCATCTCCATCTCTTCCTCTCACACACCATACTACTACTGTAGTATGGTGTGTGAGAGGACACAGTTGGGCATACATTGTTTTGTCATTTTTTTGTAATACTCTGCACAGTAATTTGTAGTTATTGTTATATTGTAATTTCATTATTGCAATCTCTTCACCCTCTCTTTCTTTTTGAGCTGGAAGTTAAATGTATTATTGTTATGTAACAGCACGGCTGGAACATTAATTCAGCTCCTGGTGATGATGCCACTTAACTCTCCCATGGAATATGATACCACCTGTCTCTAAGGTGGCAACAAGGAGGGAGGACACACACACACACAGAGCATGAAAAAGTAGTTTTATTTTAACATAACTGAATTATCTTATTTATTAATGAATGCAGTGTGTAGGTAAGAGAGGAGTCAGTCATGTCCGCAGTGTGTGCATGCATGTAAGATATGGTGTGGTGTGTGTTGTCTGGTGTGACAAACCAAACAAAAGAACAATGGTGGGTCTGGAGCCTGCTGAGAGAGTGAAGCTATGCAGAAGGCTGTCCTTTGTGCCCTCTGGAGAGCCCAACACACATGGGCAGGTATCATCACGGCCCTCCCACTCTACCCCCTTAACCACTCCCTGTACCTGCAACAAAAAGTAGAGGTAAACAGGTAGGCAGAGTGGGAGGGGTCATCACAAATACCATAACAAAACGGGCAGCATCCTGCTGAACGATGGCTCGCTTGACTTCAGGCAGAACATCAAATATTGACATGAGGAGACAAAGGACACAAAGTGTCAGTTTCATTACACAGTATCATTTTCTTAGTGTTTATCTTTCACTCCAACACCTGAACCGTTCCCTCTGACATTAAACACACGTCTTTTCTAGAAGACAAATGTGACACAACGGAGAAAAACACAAATGCAAACTCATCTCTCGGCAACGTGAGAATAATCAATCGCTTGTTTATAGAAGGTTTATCTTTTGTGTCAAAAACCTGCAAATACATGCTAATTCTGTAAAAGTGATGTAGTTAACCCTTAAAAAAACTTGTTCTCCCTAAGGCCAAAAAATGTCACCCTCCAAAAAACTGCTATAAAAATGTTATATATTAACATTTTTTTCCACTTTAAAAGAGAGAATCGTTTAAAACTACTTCAGGCTGAAATATACATATCAAATATTAATAATATTTTGGGGATTTTAACCCTTTAAAGGCCAGTATATTGACATAGATTAACCTGGCCAAAATGAGCAGCCCCACGTGAGCCTGCAGTTCCTCCTCGTCCACATCTCACCAGTCTGGGATTGAGCATCTCCCCTGCAGGTTTGTCGAGGCCACAATATGCTGCAGGATGTCGGGTCACTGATTTAGGCGCCGGCATAGTGTGTAGGTCCAGCTGGTCTGTTTCTACCTCCTCATCTTCCTTCGTGTCAGCCTCAGAGGCATCGGAGGAGGATGACGAGCCTCCTCGCACTCACAGTGCAGGATCACTTCCAGAGCGTCCTGTGTGCTGTAATGTCCTCAATCTCCAAAATGACTCCTGCACTACTTCTAACCATGGCTGCACCTCCATAAACACCCTGAGCCAGAACAAAAAGCAAAATCCAGTTAAGTTTTTGTTCTTGTTTTTTTATGTTTAAATTTAACATTTAGATTCATATTTAAAATTTAGATTTAGATTTAATATTTAACATTTAGATTTAAATTTATCATTTCGATTCATATTTATCACTTAGATGTAAATTTAAAATTTTGATTTAGATTTAACATTTAGATTCAGTTAACAGAATGAAAACAAGAGTTTCTTGGTTGAACAAATGTTTCATGATAATTTCAAATACCATTTTATTCTTTCTAATAATGAAAAAGGGGTAGAAGCTGTTAATTAACATTAACATTATTAAGGAGTTTGGGGTTGAATATGGCTATCAATAACAATTAATGATTATCAGGGATAATCATTGATGAATAACAACATCAGCTCGGGGCAGCACCCTTAAAGAAGTCTAATTCACCAGATCAGTCTCATAAAAAGACACTAAACTGTAACTCTGATTAATAATTAACTTAATAACTACAATCAAATGGCCATAACAGCTGTGATGGACGAAGGGTTTGGAGTCTTTGACAGAGTCGAGGTCGGCAACATTCACTCTTGTACAATATCAAATACACAGCATACCGATCCTTAGGTTGATTGGCTGGGCTGCAGAGAAGAAGTTATTTTATTTCAGTTATATTGATGATCACACTCTGAAAGTTGTTTTATTTTGGAAAACCCTTTAATAGCATCTGCCTGTTCCTCTTGCTGTGCTTCACACAAACCTGTTTCAGTCGTTATAGCCAAAAAATAAGCCCTGAAGTTAAAATGAGTGGAAAACAAACGTCTTCAGAGAGCAACTGTGGCCCAATGATGAGACAGAAGAAGAGCCAACGACTGCGGAGAAAAAGGAAGCTACATGTTGGGAGATTAACAACTGTCCTCGAGCTGGCTGAACTGGAGCTGTGGGGAAGGTGAGTGGACAACTAATGGAGACTGCAAATGATGGTGGCCTTCAGAGGCTGAAAACATGGCTACTCAGCACCATAAGTCAAACCCGCCTCAACAGTGTTGCTGTGTGCCATGTACATAAAGATGATGTGAGAAAAAAACAAAGAAAAACATTGTTACCACAAGTAGTCCAAGATTCACATACTGCTGAACTAAGCACTTCCTAGACTACTTACATGCTTAGGGCTGCTCGATTATGGCAAAAATCATAATCACGATTATTTTGATTGATATTGTAATCACGATTATTAAAGACGATTATTCATTGATTTGAGAACAAGCAATTATTGAAATTTGAACTCTGGTATTTCTTTTAACACGATGAGTTTGACCTGATAAACAAGAAAAATGCAAATAAATAACAGAAAAATATATCAATGAAATGAATTAAATAATATGTAAAAATAAAAAATAAACACTATCGCGGTGTGGCTCGACCAGAGGTCCGCTGTGGTGGCTAAATATAATGCTGTTAACACTTCTCTTGTAAACTTTTCCGCGACATTCGTCATAAAGGGCAGGCAGCGCAATTCTGCTGATATGGTGATGTGATGGTAACACATACCGCTTGTCCAATGTGTTAATCAGTTTATTGAACCCCGGGTCGCTAACGGTGTTGATAGGGAACATGTCTTTAGCAGTCATGTATGTGATGCATCCGTTATTTCTTTATGCCTGTGGGAGCTGGATGGATATGAGGTGGCAGTGTAACGTGTGTCCTTAGTTGAGGACTGTGTGGCGGTGACAGGAGTCGAGGAGCTTTTCATTTTTGAGTTTTCACTACTTCACCTTCACTACTTGGTCATGTATTACTCTGTGTGTGGACTTTAAATGGTTAAATAAATTGGTCGTGTTCCCTTGAGGTGCAGACACGGTCACGTTACATATCTTGCACAATATCTTCGTTTGTTCCGAGTCAGACTCCTCGAAAATGAAGTGTTTCAACACCACTGAATTCGCTTTACCTTTCTTCCCGACCAAAGGCTGCATTTCTGCCATCTTCTACCGTCTTCTTCCACGTTTTTTCAAAACACGCAGTGGCAATACGCACTGGCGTGGCTGAGAGCGAAACTTTTCAGGCGGGGCGGAGCGGAGTGCATAGGTGGAGATGGAAGGGTTCGCTGCATTTACCACACAAGACACGGCGTGCGGCAGAATGATCGTTTTATTACGATTATCTTGTTTTCATGATCGAGGGAAGCCAAAATCGAAATCGAAATTGAAATTCAATTAATCGCCCAGCCCTATTACATGCATAATATTACTGTGTACTGTCTCACCTGGAGAAGCCTGGAAACTCTGTGAGGATCATGATCTTTGATTTCTCCAGTGCGTTCAACACCATTCAGCCTGCACTTCTGGGGGATAAGCTGGAGCTCACGGGGATGGACCAACCCCTCACATCCTGGATCCTGGATTACCTCACCAGCCGACCACAGTATGTGAGGACTCTGGACTGTGTTGGACACAATAATATGCAGTACGGTGGCCCACAGGGAACAGTCCTGGCCCCTTTCCTGTTCTCCCTGTGCACCACAGACTTCTACCACTAATCACCTCACAGACATCTACAGAAGTTCTCTGACAAGCTGTCGTCGGCCTCATCAGGGATTGGGACGACAGAGCCTACAGAGAGCTTATTCAGGACTTTGTGGACTGGTGCCAGCAGAACCACCTCCAGCTCAACGCCGGGAAGACCAAAGAGCTTTCTATGACTCTGTGGTGGCATCAGCTATTGTCTATGGAGCAGTTTGCTGGAGCAGCAGCAACTCAGCAGCAGACAGGAGGTGATTTGATGAACCAATCAAGACAGCCAGCTCCAACCTGGATGCAGTGCAGGAGGTGGGAGAGGAACCGCAGGTCCAACTGTGTGAAGGAGAGGTACCGCAGGTCCAAGTGTGAAGGAGAGGTACCACAGGTCCAGGTGTGTGAAGGAGAGGTACCACAGGTCCAAGTGTGAAGGAGAGGTACCACAGGTCCAGGTGTGTGAAGGAGAGGTACCACAGGTCCAAGTGTGAAGGAGAGGTACCACAGGTCCAGGTGTGTGAAGGAGAGGTACCACAGGTCCAAGTGTGAAGGAGAGGTACCACAGGTCCAGGTGTATGAAGGAGAGGTACCACAGGTCTAAGTGGGTAAAGGAGAGGTACCGCAGGTCTAAGTGTGAAGGAGAGGTACCACAGGTCCAGGTGTGTGAAGGAGAGGTACCGCAGGTCCAAGTGTGAAGGAGAGGTACCACAGGTCCAGGTGTGTGAAGGAGAGGTGTCACAGGTCCAAGTGTGTGAAGGAGAGGTACCACAGGTCCAAGTGTGTGAAGGAGAGGTACCACAGGTCCAGGTGTGTGAAGGAGAGGAACCACAGGTCCAGGTGTGTGAAGGAGAGGTACCACAGGTCCAGGTGTGTGAAGGAGAGGTGTCACAGGTCCAAGTGTGTGAAGGAGAGGTACCGCAGGTCCAGGTGTGTGAAGGAGAGGTACCGCAGGTCCAGGTGTGTGAAGGAGAGGTACCGCAGGTCCAGGTGTGTGAAGGAGAGGTACCGCAGGTCCAGGTGTGTGAAGGAGAGGTACCGCAGGTCCAGGTGTGTGAAGGAGAGGTACCACAGGTCCAGGTGTGTCAAGGAGAGGTGTCACAGGTCTAAGTGTGTGAAGGAGAGGTACCACAGGTCCAGGTGTGTGAAGGAGAGGTACCACAGGTCCAGGTGTGTGAAGGAGAGTTGTCACAGGTCCAGGTGTGTGAAGGAGAGGTACCACAGGTCCAGGTGTGTGAAGGAGAGGTACCGCAGGTCCAAGTGTGAAGGAGAGGTACCGCAGGTCCAAGTGTGAAGGAGAGGTACCACAGGTCCAGGTGTGTTAAGGAGAGGTACCGCAGGTCCAAGTGTGAAGGAGAGGTACCGCAGGTCCAGGTGTGTGAAGGAGAGGTGTCACAGGTCCAAGTGTGTGAAGGAGAGGTACCGAAGGTCCAAGTGTGAAGGAGAGGTACCGAAGGTCCAAGTGTGAAGGAGAGGTACCGCAGGTCCAAGTGTGAAGGAGAGGTACCACAGGTCCAAGTGTGTGAAGGAGAGGTACCGCAGGTCCAAGTGTGAAGGAGAGGTATCGCAGGTCCAAGTGTGAAGGAGAGGTACCGCAGGTCCAGCTGTGTGAAGGAGAGGTACCGCAGGTCCAAGTCTGAAGGAGAGGTACCGCAGGTTCAGGTGTGTGAAGGAGAGGTACCGCAGGTCCAAGTCTGAAGGAGAGGTACCGCAGGTCCAAGTGTGAAGGAGAGGTACCGCAGGTCCAGGTGTGTGAAGGAGAGGTACCGCAGGACCAGGTGTGTGAAAGAGAGGTACCGCAGGTCCAAGTGCGTGAAGGAGAGGTACCGCAGGTCCAGGTGTGTGAAGGAGAGGTACCGCACGTCCAGGTGTGTGAAGGAGAGGTACCACAGGTCCAAGTGTGTGAAGGAGAGGTACCGCAGGTCCAAGTGTGAAGGAGAGGTACCGCAGGTCCAAGTGTGAAGGAGAGGTACCGCAGGTCCAGGTGTGTGAAGGAGAGGTACTGCAGGTCCAAGTGTGTGAAGGAGAGGTACCGCAGGTCCAGGTGTGTGAAGGAGAGGTACCGCAGGTCCAGGTGTGTGAAGGAGAGGTACCGCAGGTCCAGGTGTGAAGGAGAGGTACCGCAGGTCCAAGTGTGAAGGAGAGGTACCACAGGTCCAAGTGTGAAGGAGAGGTACCGCAGGTCCAGGTGTGTGAAGGAGAGGTACCGCAGGTCCAGGTGTGTGAAGGAGAGGTACCACAGGTCCAAGTGTGTGAAGGAGAGGTACCGCAGGTCCAAGTGTGAAGGAGAGGTACCGCAGGTCCAAGTGTGAAGGAGAGGTACCACAGGTCCAGCTGTGTGAAGGAGAGGTACCGCAGGTCCAGGTGTGTGAAGGAGAGGTACCGCAGGTCCAGGTGTAGTGTGAAGGAGAGGTACCGCAGGTCCAAGTGTGAAGGAGAGGTACCACAGGTCCAAGTGTGTGAAGGAGAGGTACCGCAGGTCCAAGTGTGAAGGAGAGGTACCGCAGGTCCAAGTGTGAAGGAGAGGTACCGCAGGTCCAGCTGTGTGAAGGAGAGGTACCGCAGGTCCAGGTGTGTGAAGGAGAGGTACCGCAGGTCCACTGTGTGAAGGAGAGGTACCGCAGGTCCAGGTGTGTGTAGGAGAGGTACCGCAGGTCCAAGTGTGAAGGAGAGGTACCGCAGGTCCAGCTGTGTGAAGGAGAGGTACCGCAGGTCCAGGTGTGTGAAGGAGAGGTACCACAGGTCCAGGTACCGCAGGTCCAGGAGTGTGAAGGAGAGGTACCGCAGGTCCAAGTGTGAAGGAGAGGTACCGCAGGTCCAAGTGTGAAGGAGAGGTACCGCAGGTCCAAGTGCGTGAAGGAGAGGTACCGCAGGTCCAGGTGTGTGAAGGAGAGGTACCGCAGGTCCAAGTGTGTGAAGGAGGTATCTAAAGTTAGAATTTCAGAATTAACACTCTCTGTCTGACCATCACAATAAATCACATACCAATAAAACTGTTGAACCCTGAGCTGACACCTGCCGTGTCGCGTGTTCGTCCCTCCAGGTGTTCCAGAGGAGGATGGACGGCTCGGTGAACTTCTACAGGCCCTGGGATCAGTACAGGACGGGCTTTGATCTTCAGGACCATCGTACAGCAGAAATTTGATTGTGTGCACGAGACTTCCACCAAACGAACTGGCTAATTTTAGGTTTAGCGTTTAGTTAAACATTTGGTTCTGATCATTAACTTGAGCTTCACAAATTAAATGAGGCAGGAATAAGTTAGCATACTGAGCAACAACACTGAGCTCAAAATTAAACTTATTATTGTTAATTAACAGCACGGCTGGAACATTAATTCAGTTCCTGGTGATGATGCCACTAAACTCTCCCATGGAATATGATCCATAACGGGCAGCATCCTGCTGAACGACGGCTCGCTTGACTTCAGACAGAACATCAAATATTGACATGAGGAAGACACAGAGTGTTTCATTACACATTATCATTTTCTTGACACAAGATGAAGTGTTGCAGGCAGAGCCACATTCATTCCTATGAAAGCTGCACTTTGTAGATGAAAAACTTTGACTTCCCAACTCTAAAATGACCTGAATCTATCGTGTTGTGGAGCACATAGATTGTGCACCTTAGAGACTTCCACCGACAGAGCCGGCTAACTTCTGGCTTAGCGCCTGTAATTGGAGAGATTGTTAGTTTATCCTGACAAAACGTTTGATTCTGATCATTAACTTGAGCTTCACAAATTAAATGAGGCAGCAATACGTTAGCATACCGAACAACAACATTGTGCTTGAACTTAAACTTATTATTGTTATTTAACAGCTGGCTGGAACACGGATTCAGTTCCTGGTGACGATGCCACTTAACTCTGCCATGGAATCTGATAACAAAACGGGCAGCATCCTGCTGAACGACGGCTCGCTTGACTTCAGACAGAACATCAAATATTGACATGAGGAGGACACAAAGTGACAGTTTCATTACACAGCATCATTTTCTTAGAGTTTTTCTTTCACTCCAACACCTGAACTGTTCCCTCTGACATTAAACACACGTCTTGTCTAGAAGACAAATATGACACAAGGGAGAAAAACACTCATCTCATCTCTCAGCAATGTGAGAAGAATCAATTGCCTCTTTATAAAAGCTTTACCTGTGTTTCAAAAACCTGCATATACATGCTAATTGTGGTGTAAAAGTGATGGTGTTAACCTTTTGTAGAATGTAATGATTGAAACTTTAATAAAAAGCTCATTTGTTCTATAAGTTAACTTTTCTTTTCATGTATTTTATAGATCAGTAGCAGGGAAAACTGAGCACTTAACAGATGAAATGATTTACGATTTTAAACATCACATACACCGAAAAAAATAAACTCAGATTCAAAATTTGGTCTGTTTGAAGATGACCAGGAACAGTTGTCACAAAAATATCACTTTCTCTCTTTCTGTCATAATCTCCAGCTGTCACGATCTTATCAAGGCACAGAAAAAAAAGCCTCAAAACTACCTGGTTGTGTTGACATTAAAATATTTGTTCATACAGTCCTGCATAATTCCTTGTTGTTGTGTATTTACGGAATGTGTATTTTCAAAGATCCGCCTGTTGTGACGTCATGGCGCCTTCTGCAGATATAAGACGTGAAGTCGTGAGGCTGCGACAGACCAAAGGAGAAGCAGCAGTTTGTCTCTGTTTCCTCTGAAGGTGAAGCCTCCTCAGTTCAACCTGCAGGTGAGTTCAGACAGGTGAGCATCCGACCAGGAGACAGATTCACTTTTGTCTTTTTGGAATTCTTCCTTCTACCCAAAATGACAGGATTAGCAAAAAGTTGAGCTGAAGGTTGTAAACGTTTGGTCACGTTGCAGTAATATTTGCTACACAGACTGTGACTGTGATAACGATGGTGAACGTTGCTCCAGCCGGACCGACTTTTGATGCAGTGTTGTGGTGAAGCTCCGACCGTCACTCCCTGTTGTCCTGACCGGGTGTATTTTCATGGGGAGTGACGTGGACGAAGCTTCTCTGCAGTCTTGTATCTGTTCTCTGATTTAATTCTTCTTGTGTCTGCAGAGTCTCAGACAGATCCACATCAACCGGTGTTACTTCCAGCAAAAACTGACGATGAAGGTGAGTGTGAACTGATGTCTGACAGATGTCAAAGCTCTGTCAGTGTAAAGAGGCTTGTGATATCTGACTTTGACCACACTGACCTGAAACTAGAATCCAAACTGCTCAATCAGTGTGTACGATTCAAACCTCGGTCCAAATGACATCATGTCCTGTGTTCAGCTGCTCTCAGTCGTCGTCCTCCTCCTGGCTCCAGCGCTCACCAGCGGCATTAAAAAGTATCCGAGGGACTGCAGTGTCATCCATCAGGACAAGAGACAACGCAGTGGAGTGTTCACCATCTATCCTGATGGACCCAGGTCTGCTGTCCAGGTACACTTCCTCCTCTCGGGGTCGCAGGTTGACATTTATGTAAACCAGCAGGTGTTTTCCTTTTGAGGCGGACGCTGAGTCAGATCAGAGGATCATCAAATGTCTGACCTGATACTTCCTGTAGTGTTTCATCCTAATCTGGTCCTTTCAGTCAGTAATCATCAGACATCAGCCCGTCGTGGCACACACAGCCTCATGTATACAGTTCAGACAGCTGTGACTTCACTAACGACTGACTGTGTGTGTGTGTGTGTGTGTGTGTGTGTGTGTGTGTGTGTAGGTGTACTGTGACATGGACTCACTGAAAGGAGGCTGGACGGTGAGTACTGAACTGAACTTCATCCAGTCATAGCCGAGTGGTTTTCAATATGAAGCTCCCATCACAATAAATCACACACCAGTAAAACTGTGTTGAACCCTGAGCTGTCAGGTGTGTCGTGTGTTGGTCCCTCCAGGTGTTCCAGAGGAGGATGGACGGCTCGGTGAACTTCTACAGGCCCTGGGATCAGTACAAGAGGGGCTTTGGGAGCGCTGCTGGAGAGTACTGGCTCGGTGAGTGACGGAACCAAACCAACCATCATGTGACCTCATGAAATCAGGATCAGGACCACTGTAACACAAATAAGACATTTAAATTCTAAGATAAAAGCCAGAACCGCCCCAACAATGTTGAAGTGGACCTCATCACGGTCCGTGTGAAAGTCACTAAACTGTAGAGGAAATCAGAGACTGTAGCTGAAGATCAGTCAGTTCTTCCTCTAACTGTACACAGTTTGTTTATGGACTGATGTGTGTGTGTGTGTGTGTGTGTGTGTATGTGTGTGTGTGTGTGTGTGTGTGTGTGTGTGTGTGTGTGTGTCTGCAGGTCTGGACAACATCCACCACCTGACTAAAGGCCGTAAAGTTGAGCTCCTGGTCCAGATGGAGGACTTTGAGGGGAAATCAGTATTTGCTCGTTACACTTCGTTCTCTGTCGGAGGAGAATGTGACGGATATTTACTGAAGGTGTCTGGATTCATCAACGGAGGGGCAGGTCAGTGAGTCGATGGCGGGCTGTGAATCATTCTTTAAGAAACACGAGACATCGTTGATGTTAGAGAGTCGACAAGAAGCTCAGATGAGATTAAATATTCACAACACGATGTGCAGCCAGGACAATATTTATTGATCAAAATCATTCAAATTAAATCAATAAAAAATTATAAAAATTATGATTAAATCACAACTGGTCCTTCAGTCCATCTGATGAATCAGCGTAGTTTTTTTAAAGTTACGCTGATGTTTAAAGTTTATATAAATCTATCACCACTGTGGTTCTTGTATGTGTTTCTGTAGGAGACGGCCTCAAGCGTCACAACGGACGAAAGTTCACCACCTTCGACAAAGACCAGGATGTCTGGGGAGGGAACTGTGCCAGATCATTCCTGGGAGCGTTCTGGTACGGAAAATGTCACGCCACAAATCCCAACGGGGTTTATCGTTGGGGGGCTGATAAAACTCTCTCTGCTGTTGGAGTGGAGTGGGCCGTGTGGAAGGGTCACAACTACTCTCTGAAGAGCATCAGGTTTAAGATCCGTCCTGTGCACTAGATCTCCAGGACCATCGTACAGCAGAATATCATCAGCTGACCTCTTCAGTGATTTCTTTCTCTTTCTATCATTAAGCATGTAATCTCTTAACGGGCCGAGTTTTCCTGAAACTGGTTCCCAGCACAGTCCAGCAGCACACCAACTCATGTTAGTGAACATCTGTGGTGTCTCGCAGCAGCAGCTGTTAGCAGCAGTTAGCAGCAGCAGTTAGCAGCAGTTAGCAGCAGGATGGAGATCCGTCCTGTGCACTAGATCTCCAGGACCATCGTACAGCAGAATATCATCAGCTGACCTCTTCAGTGATTTCTTTCTCTTTCTATCATTAAGCATGTAATCTCTTAACGGGCCGTGTTTTCCTGAAACTGGTTCCCAGCACAGTCCAGCAGTACACCAACTCATGTTAGTGAACATCTGTGGTGTCTCGCAGCAGCAGTTAGCAGCAGTTAGCAGCAGCAGCAGTTAGCAGCAGCAGCAGCAGCAGTTAGCAGCAGCAGCAGTTAGCAGCAGTTAGCAGCAGCAGCAGCAGCAGCAGCAGCAGCAGTTAGCAGCAGTTAGCAGCAGCAGTTAGCAGTAGCAGCAGTTAGCAGCAGTTAGCAGCAGCAGCAGCAGCAGCAGCAGCAGCAGCAGCAGTTAGCAGCAGTTAGCAGCAGCAGCAGCAGCAGTTAGCAGCAGCAGTTAGCAGCAGCAGCAGGAGTTAGCAGCAGTTAGCAGCAGCAGCAGCAGCAGCAGTTAGCAGCATCAGCAGCAGCAGTAGTAGCAGCAGTTAGCAGCAGCAGGAGTTAGCAGCAGCAGCAGCAGTTAGCAGCAGCAGTTAGCAGCAGCAGCAGCAGCAGCAGCAGCAGTTAGCAGCAGGATGTAGATTTAATATTTTTAGAGTGAATAATTAGAAAACTGGTGCTGTCTGCGTTCCTTCAGAAATGTGGGCTCAAAGTGAACATAGGAGCTTATGAGGGAGCTGGTGGTCTGTGAACTTCCATCGTTACAGGCCTGTGATCAGCACAACATTGATGAAATCAGGCTCAACGCACAAATATGTAACATCCAAAATATTAACATACATCAGCAACGTGTCAGGACTTCAGGCTGAACTGATGAACTGACCTGCAGCAGTGACTCCTTCAGCTGGACTGCTGCTCCATGTGAGCCAGCAGGACCGTCAGCCCGTCTGCAGTTAATGGATAAAGATCTATGTTGAGTCTCACGGTGTGTTCATCTCTGCACTGTGTTGATATTTGGTGGAGGGTTAAACCTTAATGTGAATCATAACCTGCTGTATGATGTCAATAAATAAGAAGCTGAGCATCAAGCTGATGTGATCTGATGTCTTCATGTGCTCAGATGTGTTATTTGTTATGTCTCCCAGTATGGGGCGCAGATTGTAAAGTTGCACATGCTAAAATACACTTTTTGCCACATTTAGCAACAAACCATGTTTTAAAAACATATATGAATTTTAAAATGTTACTTTTGACCAGATTTACAGCAATATTCATGAACTTTGTAGCTAATATTTACTTCTCTTGTAAAAATATAATGTCAATGCTAAATCTAAATGTCAAATGTTAATTCTAAATGTTAAATCTAAATCTAAATCTAAATGTCAAATGTTAATTCTAAATGTTACATTAAAATGTCACAGGTGAAACAAAATATTTAGTTAATATGCAAATTCACACTTCCTATCACTGGAAGTACCTAAAATAAAAGCATGAAGAAAACATGGCTACGGAGCACAGCGACCCAAACCCGCCTCAACAGTGATGCTGTGTCCCGTGTACATAAAGACAAGCTGGACTGGTAAACAGAAAACAGGTGGCTGAACAGCTTGTCTCCTGTGAGGAGGGCAGAAAGAACACTTTTGGTTCTTTGAATGAAAGGGAGTTGGTCACATGTTCATTGGTCAGTTTTTTTGTTTAATGTCACATTCATCGACCATTTTATGTAACTGTAACCAATCTTTTGAGCATTCTGAGTTGGCAAAGTTGATGAGTTTGTGTAAATTAATTCAAATAAAAACATATAACAACAGAACACACAGCCATTAATATTCTCCCCCCACAAACCTCATCCATCCCCCACACTTTTGAAGAGCTTGCTACGCCCCTGTTCATGATACCTTCAGTTCATTACCGAGAATAATTACTGTAAAAGTATCGTATGTTTCACAGGTCTGAGAGGGAGACTGCAGTCTGACCCAAATTCAGAGCGGTTTCATTGCGATTACTGTAAATTTTGCGGTTGATTTGACCAAGCAAAGCGTGAACCACGGCTGGCTGGACCTCAGTATAATGGCATCACCTGACAGAATAAAACACCTACAAACCACTGAGGGGAATTCACAACCTCTCATCTTCAGATCCACTGAGTGTATGTTTGTATTCCCCATCAGCTCCAGCAGATGTAGACAGAGATCCACTAGATTAACTCACAACTGGAGAGAAAACAAACACTGACAGTCAAACAGTGTGACACACCTGCTCTGTGATTACTGCCACACCACCTACTGGGCAAAGAGGGAATTACATTTAAAATGTCCCTTTAAAAGGCAGAGCCTGACAGTCACATACCTGAGGTGATGGTTATTGATCAGCCCAGACTACAGAGAGCAGCATGATGATGTCTGTCTGTAGCTAGCTGCAGTTAGCATCTCTCTGGTTCCTCTGTGGGATCATTGAACTGGGTTCCGATCCTTCCAGGTTCTGTTGATTAGTGTTGCACCGTAAACCGATACTAGAAAGGTACCGCGGTACCCAGTTAAAAACAATACTTTTTCACGTTTTATTAGTATCAGTACTTTATGAACTTTGTGCGACAGTGGGGTGGCGTGTCTGTGTGCAGCTTCTCTCTGCTTCCTCACTGCCTGCAGACAGAGTGGGCGTGGCTTCACGGTGACAGACAGTCACAGAGCGAGACAGACGTGTTGGCTCTCTTGGTCATTATGGATTTAAAGCATCGTTTACAGACGGGCTTTGTGGAGTCCGTGGGCTTGCCCTTATTGTCGGCTCCGTGCGTCTGCTTCTTCAACAAGCCTAGGACGGTCGGCAGGAGCACTCATGCCACTTTCAGCTGACAGACATGCGGACTCGTTCAAAGAGTTCAAAGAGCTGCAGGTCAGCGATAGATAACGTTAAATATCTCCTGGATGGAAGTCAGGTGAACTGTTTCCACCATCAGAGCTGCAGGAGGCAGTCAGGGGTGAAGCTAACTGTTTAACAGTCCGATGTGGTTCCACATCTCTGTATGCAAACACAACGTTCACACTGGTAACATCAACTTTACCAGAACATGTGCTGGAGTTCACAAGTATGCTGATCAACAACACCACTTATAAATGATCTATCAATCAGTACTAGTAATATAATCATAACATGTACATAATGATATATATTGTAATTTATATTATTATAAAATGGTGTGATTAGAGCACAGACCTCCACCAGGTCTGGGTCATTGTGTTGTACTTTAGTGCACTCATGTAGTTTGCAGGATAATAATCCAGGATTTGAACTTTATCAACATGAAATGCAAATTGAAAATTTCCCCTTTGTGGGACGAATAAAGTATTATCTTAATTTATGAATTGCCAGACTGACAGTTAATGTCATTTATGTTCATTATTTTTAAGCTGAATAAAATTGTATTAAATTTAATGTGCTGTTAATTTGTTTAACAAACAAGACAAACGACCAAAACAAGAAGACACTTACACACATACAGCAGCTTTAAAGCTCAGCAGCTTTGACAAAAATATATATTTTTATTTTGACTTTTGAAGTGTTTTAATTAATAAAAACAAATAAATAATTTTAAGTTCCACATTCTGTCATCTGATATTGTATTCCATTACTTTTGATGATGTTCTAGTTTTCCGCTGTTGTATCGTTTCATCATCGGTATCCAGATATTTTAGGCAGGTATCATACCAAAGTCATAATTTTGGTATCGTGACAACACTACTGTTGATCCAGATAATCTCCACAGATGAACACCACTCTGTGATTTGGCTTTTTGCGGATGGAAATGCGCAGCTGAGTTCCAATGGCTTTAATAATCGGAAAATCTTCAGGGTCACCTTAAGCTACATGAGAGGTCCGCCCACCACGTCACAAACACGGATACCTGGCACACACTGAATAATCGACTTTGAAGTGGCACAGCGATTGATCAGGTGAGACAGGATCTCACATCATGTCATCTTTTTTTAAATGCCATTTTGCGTGAAGACATTTCATTGGTATTGGCTTGCTAGCTAGGTTGAAATAAAGAAACGCTGGCTTAACTTGCTAGACGATGACGCTGATAGCTACTAAGAAGGATAAATGAATCATGAACCAAAGTAGAGGCCAACCCGACCGGATGCGCCACCGGTGCACGTTGTACTCTGTGTTGTTTATTATTAAATGGTAGTAAATCTTTTATCATAAGTTAATTAAAAATGTTATGTTCAACACACCACTTATACAAATAACTGCTGCAAGCTGCAACAGTTGTTTGTCCTATTCTGTCTGCTGTAGTTGTTTTTGCTTTTACATTAATAATTGCATCTGCTCTGTTTCTCCCTAGATGCCCTCAAAAAACATTTCCAGACACCCCTAACAGCTGCTGGAGAGGAAACCTCTGATACAACATCCACACCACTCTCTGAAGCATGCAAGTTTAGCCAGTTGTTTGTGGTCTCTTACACACTGCTATGTTGTTGTTGTTGTTGTGACTAAATGGTACAAGCTTGTTAGCAATTACAGCAAATTTAGGTTTTAGGCAAATGGAATAAAGTTTATTTGTACAGCACCTACTTTATATCAAATCATATTAATTAATTCATTAAATGAAGCAGAATGACCACACCACCCACCTCTGAAAGTCAGCTTGAAGCAGGTGAGTTATGTAATTGCATGTTACAGCTGCAGTCACATTACTGAACAATACTAAGTCATCTTGCCTCGGGCACTAAATGGGCTAGAGCTGGTCCTGGTCAGTGGTGTTGGGGATTGTGAACTGTGAGCTCACAAAGGGAATGTCCATCCATGAGCACTTTTTTGGGATTTCTTGTGGCAGAGGACACCACTGGCACAGGTCTTCTTGCCCTGTTTCTAGGACATCTGGAAACACTGGGCTCGGATCTCTCTGACTGCTGTGGCCGATCCTATGATAACGGCAGCAATACGCAAGGGAAAAGGCAGGCGGTCCAGGCAAGAGTCCGAGAACTCAACCCCAAAGCACTGTGTGTTCCATGTGGCAGTCACACCTTAAACCTGGCGGCTGGGGATGCTGCCAAGTCGTCTACAATTTCTTTGGGACATTGTACTGATACTGAACCCCAAAATTGCTCCTGATGTGCACCTTGTGTTTCAGCCTCTGCCATCAGCAACAGCCCTGCGATGAGCTGGCTACTCATCCAGGGTGTACCCTGACTTCGCCCATAGAGAAACTGGGATTGGCTCCAGTAACCCCTGCGACCCCTTGAAAGAGGGGGATAAAATGCAGTAACATCCCGGCGACCCTCACGGATAAGCGGACGAGAACATGAGAATGAGACTGAGACTTTGGGACATTGCAAATACTTTGTAATTTTTTTAGTGGCTCTGTCCATCGCTGGACAATTCTTCAAAAACACTTAAACGATTTCTCAGTCAAGGCCTTGTCCACAACACGATGGGAGTGTCAGGTGGACGCTGTGAAGTCTGTGAAGCCAGCTTCCTGAAATTGTTGACGTGTTGAAAGCTCTGAAGGAGTATGCTAGTGAGAAAAAGGATCCGGAATGTGCCTCCAGCCCTGGAAGCATCAGGGGGGAAATGAAGAAATGACCATTCATGGCGAGTACCTTTGTTTCGGACAATGTGTACCACATTAACAGAGTCAGTAAAATCCTGCAGAGCCCCAGTGTGTCAATTGAGACTGTAAGGAGAGAATTCATGGCAGTGTCAGACTATCTGGAGGGATTTCGAGAGCATGGTTTTAACTCTGCAAAAACAGATGCCAGGGAAATAGCAGAGAAGATGGAGGTGGAGATGAGCTGGCCTGAGGTCCCACAGAGAAAGACAAAAAGGCAGTTTGATTATGAGAGGAGAGATGAGACTTTGTCCACTGCAGAGGAGCTCTTCAAAAGAGAGTTGTTCCTCCACCTTGTTGACACAGCCCAGGTAAATTAAAGAGAGAGATTCTCAAACATGCAGGCCGTCTTTGACCTTGATGGGTTTCTCTACTCATCTGAGCTATTGAGAAGCACGGTGCAGGGAGGGAAGCTGGAAGAATGCTGCCCCAAACTGGAGCAAGCAGTGGAGGATGTGGATGCAGAGGGCGGGCTGTTAGATCCTCCCCCCCCACACATCACATCACCACTTGAATTGCTAGAGTATATATATAAGGAGAACGTCTTAGCTCTAAGACTCCTCCTTATTCTCCCTGTCACTGGAGCTTCAGGTGAGAGAAGCTTTTCAACACTGAAGCGGCTGAAAACGTAAATGTGTTCCACAATGTCTCAGGACAGGCTGTCTGCCCTGCAACCATCACTATAGAACATGACGTCAGTGATGAGGCCGAAGCACGAAGGGTCAGATTTGTATGACGACTATGATCTCAACTGTGCCATCTGGTCATGAGAAGAAGATGAATATAGTGACCAAGAAGAATTCCTGTAACTACTTGAGTAACCTGCTGTTATTGTGACAGAAGACAGAAGTCCATCATTAACATCTACCAGAAAAGTCCTGCTTGATAACCAAGGTAATGATGCTCATTTAATGATATTTTAGTGAACAAAAGGATTCTTATTTTCATAAACAAGATGATATACAGTATGAACTTTTGTACATACTGTAGATCATAATGTATATGACAAAATGTTAAGTAAGTGCATTTGTTAAACTATTGATATGTTTTGTATTTATTTAGTTTGTTGTCTATTTTAAAGGTGCAGTTCCAGACATCTACACATCACTGATGTAGACCAGTGAGAAGTTACAGCAACAAGCAGGACTTTCTGTCTCAGACATATGTGCAATTAAACACATGGACAACAATGTACATGGATGGACTCAGACAAGAGGATGAAGATCCAGAATATGTATTGTGGATACATACTCACACACACACACACACACACACACACACACACACACACACACACACACACACACACACAAACCTTACTCTCTCTCCATCTCCATCTCTTCCTCTCACACACCATACTACTACTGTAGTATGGTGTGTGAGAGGACACAGTTGGGCATACATTGTTTTGTCATTTTTTTGTAATACTTTGCACAGTAATTTGTAGTTATTGTTATATTGTAATTTCATTATTGCAATCTCTTCACCCTCTCTTTCTTTTTGAGCTGGAAGTTAAATGTATTATTGTTATGTAACAGCACGGCTGGAACATTAATTCAGCTCCTGGTGATGATGCCACTTAACTCTCCCATGGAATATGATACCACCTGTCTCTAAGGTGGCAACAAGGAGGGAGGACACACACACACACAGAGCATGAAAAAGTAGTTTTATTTTAACATAACTGAATTATCTTATTTATGAATGAATGCAGTGTGTAGGTAAGAGAGGAGTCAGTCATGTCCGCAGTGTGTGCATGCGTGTAAGATATGGTGTGGTGTGTGTTGTCTGGTGTGACAAACCAAACAAAAGAACAATGGTGGGTCTGGAGCCTGCTGAGAGAGAATGCAGCTATGCAGAAGGCTGTCCTTTGTGCCCTCTGGAGAGCCCAACACACATGGGCAGGTATCATCACGGCCCTCCCACTCTACCCCCTTAACCACTCCCTGTACCTGCAACAAAAAGTAGAGGTAAACAGGTAGGCAGAGTGGGAGGGGTCATCACAAATACCATAACAAAACGGGCAGCATCCTGCTGAACGATGGCTCGCTTGACTTCAGGCAGAACATCAAATATTGACATGAGGAGGACACAAAGTGTCAGTTTCATTACACAGCATCATTTTCTTAGTGTTTATCTTTCACTCCAACACCTGAACCGTTCCCTCTGACATTAAACACACGTCTTTTCTAGAAGACAAATGTGTCACAAGGGAGAAAAACACAAATGCAAACTCATCTCTCGGCAACGTGAGAATAATCAATCGCTTGTTTATAGAAGGTTTATCTTTTGTGTCAAAAACCTGCAAATACATGCTAATTCTGTAAAAGTGATGTAGTTAACCCTTAAAAAAACTTGTTCTCCCTAAGGCCAAAAAATGTCAACCTCCCAAAAATTGCTATAAAATGTTATATATTAACATTTTTTTCCACTTTAAAAGAGAGAATCTTTTAAAACTACTTCAGGCTGAAATATACATATCAAATATTAATAATATTTTGGGGATTTTAACCCTTTAAAGGCCAGTATATTGACATAGATCCACAGGCTGGGTTAGGGTTAACCCGGCCAAAATGAGCCGCCCCACGTGAGCCTGCAGTTCCTCCTCGTCCAAATCTCACCAGTCTGGGATTGAGCATCTCCCCTGCAGGTTTGTCGAGGCCACAATATGCTGCAGGATGTCGGGTCACTGATTTGGGCGCCGGCATAGTGTGTAGGTCCAGCTGTTCTGTTTCTACCTCCTCATCTTCCTTCGTGTCAGCCTCAGAGGCCTCGGAGGAACTCACAGCGCAGGATCACTTCCAGAGTCTCCTGTGTGCTGTAATGTCCTCAATCTCCAAAATGACTCCTGCACTACGTTTAACCATGACTGCACCTCCATAAACAACCTGAGCCAGAACAAAAAGCAACGTCCAGTTAAGTTTTGGTTCTTGTTTTTTAAGTTTTAATTTAAATTTAACATTTATTCTTGGTTGAACAAATGATTCATGGTCATTTCAAGTACCATTTTATTCTTTCTTATAACGAAAAGGGGGTAGAAGTTGTTAATTAACATTAACATTAATAAGGAGTTTGGGGTTAAATGTGGCTATCAATGATAATTAATGATTATCAGAGATAAGGGTTTGGAGTCTTTGACAGAGTCGAGGTTGGCAACATTCACTCTTGTACAATATCGAATAGACAGCACACCGGTCCTTAGGTCGTTTAGCTGGGCTGCAGAGAAGAAGTTATTTTATTTCAGTTATATTGATGATCACACTCTGAAAGTTGTTTTATTTTGAAAAACCCTTTAATAACATCTGCCTGTTCCTCTTGCTGTGCTTCACACAAACCTGTTTCAGTTGTTATAGCCAAAAAAATAAGCCCTGAAGTTAAAATGAGTGGAACACAAACGTCTTCAGAGAGCAACTGTGGCCCAATGATGAGACAGAAGAAGAGCCAACGACTGCGGAGAAAAAGGAAGCTACATGTCGGGAGATTAACAACTGTCCTCGAGCTGGCTGAACTGGAGCTGTGGGGACGGCGAGTGGACAACTACTGGACACTGCAAACGACGGTGGCCTCCAGAGGCTGAAAACATGGCTACTCAGCACCATGAGTCAAACCCGCCTCAACAGTGTTGCTGTGTGCCATGTACATAAAGATGATGTGAGAAAAAAACAAAGAGAAAAACATTGGGCCTCATTCATGAACCGTTCTTACGAACAAATTTGTTCTTAAGTCCCACTTACGAAGATTTTACGAAGATTGTGGCATTCATGAATTTTTTCTTATCTAGGATTTTTTCTTAGGCAAGAACAAATCCTACGAACACTCAGGAGTACTCTTACTCACATTTCAGTGCCGAAATGTTGGCATGGTTGTGTTTTCTTCTCTTGTGTAGTTCAATAAAATGAAATATTACAGTGATAATTCTGTCATATTTATTCATTTATTTATTTATGTCATATTTTTGGTAATTTACAAAGAATTTAAATTCTAAAATAAATAAAATGTGCCAATGATTTAAGATAAATCAAGTAAATTGGAAACATGCCATCAATTAGTAACCCCCCCACCCTATTTATACGTGGCATTTCTCCATCCAAGGCCCGCAAAACAATGGCATATATATTGCTCCTGCGGCTTTCATCAATGTAAGAGCACAGCTGCGAACAATTCTGAGGCTTACGAACGAGTTGGTGAATCTGACGTGGGTTTTCTTAAGGAACCTCTTAAGAACATCTTAAGAAAGAATCTAAGAAGATTCTTAAGAAGATATTGGTGAATGAGGCCCATTGTTACCACAAGTAGTCCAAGATTCACATACTGCTGAACTAAGCACTTCCTAGACTACTTACATGCAGAATATTACTGTGTACTGTCTCACCTGGAGTAGCCTGGAAACTCTGTGAGGATTATGATCTTTGATTTCTCCAGTGCATTCAACACCATTCAGCCTGCACTTCTGGGGGATAAGCTGGAGCTCACAGGGATGGACCAACCCCTCACATCCACAGTATGTGAGGACTCTGGACTGTGTTGGACACAATAATATGCAGTACGGTGGCCCACAGGGAACAGTCCTGGCCCCTTTCTTTTCTCCCTGAACACTGCAGACTTCTACCACCAATCACTGCAAGACATCTACAGAAGTTATCTGACGACTCTGCTATCGTCGGCCTCATCAGGGACGGGGACGACAGAGCCTACAGGGAACTTATTCAGGACTTTGAGGACTGGTGTCAGCAGAACCACCTCCAGCTCAATGCCAGAAAGACCAAAGAGCTTTCTATGACTCGCTGGTCCAACTGTGTGAAGGAGAGGTATCTCAGGTCCAGGTGTGTGAAGGAGATGTACCACAGGTCCAAGTGTGTGAAGGAGATGTACCACAGGTCCAAGTGTGTGAAGGAGCGGTACCACAGGTCCAAGTGTGTGAAGGAGAGGTACCACAGGTCCAAGTGTGTGAAGGAGCGGTACCGCAGGTCCAGGTGTGTGAAGGAGAGGTACCACAGGTCCAAGTGTGTGAAGGAGCGGTACCACAGGTCCAAGTGTGTGAAGGAGAGGTACCACAGGTCCAAGTGTGTGAAGGAGCGGTACCGCAGGTCCAAGTGTGTGAAGGAGAGGTACCGCAGGTCCAAGTGTGAAGGAGAGGTACCGCAGGTCCAAGTGTGTGAAGGAAAGGTACTACAGGTCCAAGTGTGTGAAGGAGAGGTACCACAGGTCCAAGTGTGTGAAGGAGAGGTACCGCAGGTCCAAGTGTGAAGGAGAGGTACTACAGGTCCAAGTGTGTGAAGGAGAGGTACCGCAGGTCCAAGTGTGTGAAGGAGAGGTACTACAGGTCCAAGTGTGTGAAGGAGAGGTACCGCAGGTCCAAGTGTGTGAAGGAGAGGTACTACAGGTCCAAGTGTGTGAAGGAGAGGTACTACAGGTCCAAGTGTGTGAAGGAAAGGTACTACAGGTCCAAGTGTGTGAAGGAGAGGTACCACAGGTCCAAGTGTGTGAAGGAAAGGTACTACAGGTCCAAGTGTGTGAAGGAGAGGTACCGCAGGTCCAAGTGTGTGAAGGAGAGGTACCACAGGTCCAAGTGGTGAAGGAACGGTACTACAGGTCCAGGTGTGTGAAGGAGAGGTACACACAGTCCAAGTGTGTGAAGGAGAGGTAACGAGGTCCAAGTGTGTGAAGGAGAGGTACCCACAGGTCCAAGTGTGTGAAGGAGAGGTACTACAGGTCCAAGTGTGTGAAGGAGAGGTACACAGGTCCCAGTGTGTGAAGGAGAGGTACTACAGGTCCAAGTGTGTGAAGGAGAGGTACCACAGGTCCAAGTGTGTGAAGGAGAGGGTACGCAGGTCCAAGTGTGAAGGAGAGGTACTACAGGTCCAAGTGTGTGAAGGAGAGGTACCGCAGGTCCCAATTGTGTGAAGGAGAGGTACCACCGGTCCAAGTGTGTGAAGGAGAGGTACCAGCAGGTCCAAGTGTGTGAAGGAGAGGTACCGGCAGGTCCCAGGTGTGAAGGGAGGTACCGCAGGTCCAAGTGTGTGAAGGAGAGGTACCGCAGGTCCAAGTGTGTGAAGGAGAGGTACCACAGGTCCAAGTGTGTGAAGGAGAGGTACGCAGGTCCAAGTGTGTGAGGAGAGGTACCGCAGGTACCAGGTGTGACGGAGAGGTACCGCAGGGTCCAGGTGTGTGAAGGAGAGGGTACCGCAGGTCCAAGTGTGTTGAAGGAGAGGTACCGCAGGTCAAGTGTGTGAAGGAGAGGTACCGCAGGTCCAGGTGTGTGAAGGAGAGGTACCGCAGGGTCCAAGGTGTGTGAAGGAGAGGTACCAGCAGGTCCAAGTGTGTGAAGGAGAGGTACCGCAGGTCCAAGTGTGTGAAGGAGAGGTACCGCAGGTCAAGTGTGTGAAGGAGAGGTACCGCAGGTCCAAGGTGTGTGAAGGAGAGGTACCGCAGGTCCAAGTGTGTGAAGGAGAGGTACTGCAGGTCCAAGTGTGTGAAGGAGAGGTACCACAGGTCCAAGTGTGTGAAGGAGAGGTACTACAGGTCCAAGTGTGTGAAGGAGAGGTACCACAGGTCCAAGTGTGTGAAGGAGAGGTACCGCAGGTCCAAGTGTGAAGGAGAGGTACCACAGGTCCCAGTGTGTGAAGGAGAGGTACCACAGGTCCAAGTGTGTGAAGGAGAGGTAACGCAGGTCCAAGTGTGTGAAGGAGAGGTACTACAGGTCCATGTGTGTGAAGGAGAGGTACCACAGGTCCAAGTGTGTGAAGGAGAGGTACTACAGGTCCAAGTGTGAAGGAGAGGTATCACAGGTCCAAGTGTGTGAAGGAGAGGTAACGCAGGTCCAAGTGTGTGAAGGAGAGGTACTACAGGTCCATGTGTGTGAAGGAGAGGTACCGCAGGTCCAAGTGTGTGAAGGAAAGGTACTACAGGTCCAAGTGTGTGAAGGAAAGGTACTACAGGTCCAAGTGTGTGAAGGAGAGGTACCACAGGTCCAAGTGTGTGAAGGAAAGGTACTACAGGTCCAAGTGTGTGAAGGAGAGGTACCGCAGGTCCAAGTGTGTGAAGGAGAGGTACCACAGGTCCAAGTGTGTGAAGGAAAGGTACTACAGGTCCAGGTGTGTGAAGGAGAGGTACCACAGGTCCAACTGTGTGAAGGAGAGGTACCACAGGTCCAAGTGTGTGAAGGAGAGGTACCGCAGGTCCAAGTGTGTGAAGGAGAGGTACCGCAGGTCCAAGTGTGTGAAGGAGAGGTACCGCAGGTCCAAGTGTGTGAAGGAGAGGTACCGCAGGTCCAGGTGTGTGAAGGAGAGGTACCACAGGTCCAAGTGTGTGAAGGAGAGGTACTACAGGTCCAAGTGTGTGAAGGAGAGGTACCACAGGTCCAAGTGTGTGAAGGAGAGGTACCACAGGTCCAAGTGTGTGAAGGAGAGGTACCACAGGTCCAAGTGTGTGAAGGAGATGTACCACAGGTCCAAGTGTGTGAAGGAGAGGTACCACAGGTCCAAGTGTGAAGGAGAGGTACCACAGGTCCAAGTGTGTGAAGGAGAGGTACCACAGGTCCAAGTGTGAAGGAGAGGTACCACAGGTCCAAGTGTGTGAAGGAGAGGTACCACAGGTCCAAGTGTGTGAAGGAGAGGTACCACAGGTCCAAGTGTGTGAAGGAAAGGTACTACAGGTTCAAGTGTGTGAAGGAGAGGTACCGCAGGTCCAAGTGTGTGAAGGAGAGGTACCACAGGTCCAAGTGTGTGAAGGAAAGGTACTACAGGTCCAGGTGTGTGAAGGAGAGGTACCACAGGTCCAAGTGTGTGAAGGAGAGGTACCACAGGTCCAAGTGTGTGAAGGAGAGGTACTACAGGTCCAAGTGTGTGAAGGAGAGGTACCACAGGTCCATGTGTGAAGGAGAGGTACCGCAGGTCCAGGTGTGTGAAGGAGAGGTACTGCAGGTCTAAGTGTGAAGGAGAGGTACCGCAGGTCCAGGTGTGTGAAGGAGAGGTATCGCAGGTCCAAGTGTGAAGGAGAGGTACCGCGGGTCCATGTGTGAAGGAGAGGTACTACAGGTCCAGGTGTGTGAAGGAGAGGTACCGCATGTCCAGGTGTGTGAAGGAGAGGTACCGCAGGTCTAAGTGTGAAGGAGAGGTACCACAGGTCCAAGTGTGTGAAGGAGAGGTACCGCAGGTCCAAGTGTGTGAAGGAGAGGTACCGCAGGTCTAAGTGTGAAGGAGAGGTACCGCAGGTCCAAGTGTGTGAAGGAGAGGTACCGCAGGTCTAAGTGTGAAGGAGAGGTACCACAGGGCCAGGTGTGTGAAGGAGAGGTACCGCAGGTCCAAGTGTGTGAAGGAGAGGTACCGCAGGTCCAAGTGTGAAGGAGAGGTACTGCAGGTCCAAGTGTGAAGGAGAGGTACCGCAGGTCCAAATGTGAAGGAGAGGTACCACAGGTCCATGTATGAAGGAGAGGTACCGCAGATCCAAGTGTGTGAAGGAGAGGTACCGCAGGTCCAAGTGTGAAGGAGAGGTACCACAGGTCCAAGTGTGTGAAGGAGAGGTACCACAGGTCCAAGTGTGTGAAGGAGAGGTATCGCAGATCCAGGTGTGTGAAGGAGAGGTTCCGCAGGTCCAGGTGTGTGAAGGAGAGGTTCCGCAGGTACAGGTGTGTGAAGGAGAGGTACCGCAGGTCCAAGTGTGAAGGAGAGGTACCACAGGTCCATGTGTGTGAAGGAGAGGTATCGCAGATCCAGGTGGTGAAGGAGAGGTTCCGCAGGTCCAGGTGTGTGAAGGAGAGGTTCCGCAGGTACAGGTGTGTGAAGGAGAGGTACCGCAGGTCCAAGTGTGAAGGAGAGGTTCCGCAGGTCCAAGTGTGAAGGAGAGGTACCGCAGGTCCATGTGTGAAGGAGAGGTACCGCAGATCCAAGTGTGTGAAGGAGAGGTACCGCAGGTCCAAGTGTGAAGGAGAGGTACCGCAGGTCCAAGTGTGTGAAGGAGAGGTACCACAGGTCCATGTATGAAGGAGAGGTACCGCAGATCCAAGTGTGTGAAGGAGAGGTATCGCAGATCCAGGTGTGTGAAGGAGAGGTACCGCAGGTCCAAGTGTGAAGGAGAGGTACCGCAGGTCCATGTGTGAAGGAGAGGTACCGCAGATCCAGGTGTGTGAAGGAGAGGTACCGCAGGTCCAAGTGTGAAGGAGAGGTACCGCAGGTCCAAGTGTGAAGGAGAGGTACCGCAGGTCCAAGTGTGTGAAGGAGAGGTACCGCAGGTCCAAGTGTGTGAAGGAGAGGTACCACAGGTCCAAGTGTGAAGGAGCGGTACCGCAGGTCCAAGTGTGTGAAGGAGAGGTACCGCAGGTCCAAGTGTGTGAAGGAGAGGTATCGCAGATCCAGGTGTGTGAAGGAGAGGTACCACAGGTCCAGGTGTGTGAAGGAGAGGTATCTTAAGTTTAATCCGTCAGGTGTCTTGTGTGTTTGTCCCTCCAGGTGTTCCAGAGAAGGATGGATGGCTCGGTGAACTTCTACAGGCCCTGGGATCAATGCAGGACGGGGTTTGATCTTCAGACCACCGTACAGAAGAAATTTGATCGTGTGCACGACAGACTTCCACCGAACGAACCGGCTAATTTTAGGTTTAGCGTTTGGTTAAACATTTGATTCTGTTCATTAACTTGAGCTGTACAAATTAAATGAGGCACGAATAAGTTAGCATACTGAACAACAACACTGAGCTCAAAGTTAAACTTATTGTTATTATTTAACAGCCGGCTGGAACACGGATTCAGTTGCTGGTGATGATGCCACTTAACTCTCCCATGGAATACGATACAAAACGGGCAGCATCCTGCTGAACGACGGCTCGCTTGACTTCAGACAGAACATCAAATATTGACATGAGGAGGACACAAAGTATCAGTTTCATTACACAGTATCATTTTGTTTGTGTTTATCTTTCACTCCAACACCTGAACTGTTCCCTCTGACATTAACATCTGTTGGCAACATGAATCAGTCGCCTGTTTATAGGTTTATCTGTGTTCAAAAACCTGCATATACATGCTAATTGTGGTGTAAAAGTGATGCTCATCTTTTGTAGAATGTGATGAATGAGACTTTAATAAAAAGCTAATTTGTTCCTTCAGTTAACTTTCCTCTTCATGTATATTAAAGATCAGTAGCAGGGAAAACTGAGCAGTTATCAGATAAAATGACTAATAATTTTAAACATCACATCCACAGGCAGAAAAAGACACTCAGATTCATGTAATGAAAGAAAATTAGGTCTGTTTGCACACAAACAGGAAAAGTTATCAAAAAAATATCACTTTTTCTCTTTCCAGTCATAATCTCCAGCTGTCACGATCTCATTAAGACACAAAAAACAAAAAGCCTGAAAACTACCTGGTTGTGTTGACATTAAAATATTTGTTCATTCAGTCCTGCATAATTGTGTATTTATTGAATGTGTATTTTCAAAGATCCGCCTGTTGTGACGTCACGGTGCCTTCTGCAGATATAAGACGTGAAGTCGTGAGGCTGCGACAGACCGAAGGAGAAGCAGCAGTTTGTCTCTGTTTCCTCTGAAGGTGAAGCCTCTTCAGTTCAACCTGCAGGTGAGTTCAGACAGGTGAGCATCCGACCAGGAGACAGATTCACTTTTGTCTTTTTGGAATTCTTCCTTCTACCCAAAATGACAGGATTAGCAAAAAGTTGAGCTGAAGGTTGTAAACGTTTGGTCACGTTGCAGTAATATTTGCTACACAGACTGTGACTGTGATAACGATGGTGAACGTTGCTCCAGCCGGACCGACTTTTGATGCAGTGTTGTGGTGAAGCTCCGACCGTCACTCCCTGTTGTCCTGAGCGTGGTGTATTTTCATAAGGAGTGACGTGGACGAAGCTTCTCTGCAGTCTTGTTTCTGTTCTCTGATTTAATTCTTCTTGTGTCTTCAGAGCCTCACACAGATCCACATCAGCCGGTGTTACTTCCAGCAAAAACTGACGATGAAGGTGAGTGTGAACTGATGTCTGTCAGATGTCAAAGTTCTGTCTCTGTAAAGAGGCTTGTGCTATCTGACTTTGACCACACTGACCTGAAACTAGAATCCAAACTGCTCAATTAGTGTGTGCGATTCAAACCTCGGTCCAAATGACATCATGTCCTGTGTTCAGCTGCTCTCAGTCGTCGTCCTCCTCCTGGCTCCAGCGCTCACCAGCGGCATTAAAAAGCATCCGAGGGACTGCAGTGTCATCCACCAGGACAAGAGCCAACGCAGTGGTGTGTTCACCATCTATCCTGATGGACCCAGGTCTGCTGTCCAGGTACACTTCCTCCTCTCTGGGTCACAGGTTGACATTTATGTAAACCAGCAGGTGTTTTCCTTTTGAGACGGACGCTGAGTCAGATCAGAGGATCATCGAATGTATGACCTGATACCAGAGGTGGGAGTAAGTCACATACATGCAAGTCATAAGCAAGTAACAAGTCTTAACCTTCAAGTCTCAAGCAAGATGAAAGTGATTGATGATGAAAATCAAGCAAGCAAGTCAAGTCATTGCTAAGGTCAAACAAGTCACAAGAAGTTCGTATGAATGTATTCTTCATATCTGTAGACACAGTTAACAGACGAGGGTGGTTTGTCAATAACATGATGTATGTGCATAGTTGATCAATATTAGAATTGTTTTTCAAACCCATAAATACAAGAATAAGATTAGATTAATATCAACCCTGGGACTGCAGCATACTGCACATCCTGACAGTTGAGAATTTTACTCTCAGGTATTGTTGCCCTCCCCCTTTATAAAAGGAGGCTGAAAATCACAGGACATGTCTGTTCTGTCCTGAAATGTGTGTTGTGTGTTTCTCTCCAAAAAACACATCCTACATCTCGGAGGCGGAGGGAGAATCAGGTCTGTTGCTGACGTGCACGAAAAAACAAATGCGTCAAACCAAATGTGTGCCGGTACGGTGATGTGTTGGTCTGTGAGCGTGTAAATGTGCGCCTACATTTAAAATCCAAATGTGATGATTTTCGGAGCTCCCTTCATGCTGCCTCTCCTCCCCTGATCCTGTCGGCCACAGTGCCACTCTGGCAGGCAGCGCGTCATACAGTGGCAGAGGGCAAAGTATCAAAAACTAAACTAACGTCTCAATATGCGCCAAAAAAAGAAAGAGTAAATCCAAGACTTTCGAGTCATCTGTGTCAAGTCTAAGTCAAGTCTCAAGTTATTAATGCCAAGTCAAAGTCAAGTCGAGGTTTTCATCGGTGTTAGACAAGTAAGTCTCAAGTCCTCAAATTTGCGACTCGAGTCTCACTCGAGTCAAGTCATGTGACTCGAGTCCCCCACCTCTGCCTGATACTTCCTGTAGAGTTTCATCCTAATCTGGTCCTTTCAGTCAGTAATCATCAGACATCAGCCCGTCGTGGCACACACAGCCTCATGTATACAGTTCAGACAGCTGTGACTTCACTAACTGACTGACTGTGTGTGTGTGTAGGTGTTCTGTGACATGGACTCACTGAGAGGAGGCTGGACGGTGAGTACTGAACTGAACTTCATCCAGTCATAGCTGAGTGGTTTTCAATATGAAGCTCCCATCACAATAAATCACACACCAGTAAAACTGTGTTGAACCCTGAGCTGTCAGGTGTGTCGTGTGTTGGTCCCTCCAGGTGTTCCAGAGGAGGATGGACGGCTCGGTGAACTTCTACAGGCCCTGGGATCAATACAAGAAGGGGTTTGGGAGCGCTGCTGGAGAGTACTGGCTCGGTGAGAGACGGAACCAAACTAACCATCATGTGACCTCATGAAATCAGGATCAGGACCACTTTAACACAAATAAGACATTTCAATTCTAAGAAAAAAGTCAGAACCGCCCCAACAACGTTGAAGTGGACCTCATCACGGTCCGTGTGAAAGTCACTGCTGAGAGAGTAGAAACATTAAACTGTAGAATAAATTAGAGACTGTTGCTGAAGTCTTCTGATCAGTCGGTTCTCCCTGTAACTGTACACAGTGTATGTGTGTGTGTGTGTGTGTGTGTGTATGTGTGTGTTTGTGTGTGTGTGTGTGTGTGTGTGTGTGTGTGTGTGTGTGCAGGTCTGGACAACATCCACCACCTGACTAAAGGCCGTAGAATTGAGCTCCTGGTCCAGATGGAGGACTTTGAGGGGAAATCAGTATTTGCTCGTTACACTTCGTTCTCTGTCGGAGGAGAATGTCACGGATATTTACTGAAGGTGTCTGGATTCATCAACGGAGGGGCAGGTCAGTGAGTCGACGGCGGGCTGTGAATCATTCTTTAAGAAACATGAGACGTTGTTGATGTTAGAGAGTCGACAGGAAGCTCAGATGAGATTAAATATTCACAACACGATGTGCAACCAGGACCTCAGTACAGGACGCCACCGAGGCTCAGCTGGTCCTGCCAGACTACAGGACCAGCCACTGAACAAGAGACGGACATTAAATATGATAATATGATTTTTAATGCAGTAATCTCAAGAGTTAATTGTTGTTTAATCAGGAGATAATCAACCTGTTATCAAGAGAAAACTACAGTTTGTTGGTCAGAGATCAGCAGTGTCAGCCTGCACAGATGGTGTCAGAACAACCAGCAACTGATTAAAATGTTTAAAAAGAACTTCAGTGGTGATGAAACAGTTTAACACTGGTGCTTCTGTCTGACCTTCATTAAGCAGTGACAGCATCATGATCTGTGTCTGAGGTCAGACGTGATGCCTGGTAATGCTGACAGGAGGCTGCTCTGTAGTTCTGCTGGTACAGCAGCACAACTACTGTCTTATAATTATGGCTGCATGATGAGGTCAAAGATCATATCACCTTCAGTTTGACAGAGATTCTGATATGATTCACACACTTTTAAAAAAGCTTGTATGATGTACTGCAGCTGCCCTCACACGGTACGTACTGTTTCCTGCAGTCTGGATCCAACTGGGACACACGACTGCTCACAGTACAAGAACGTAGTTCTGCCACTGAACTCTCACATGTCAGTGAGCTGTCAGAGGTTTTATTTCCACGTGACACACCGTGACGTATATCTGCCGCTGTGCAGAGGATTGTGGGTCAGAACAGCCAGAAAGCTGGCTGGCTTCATACTGAGTGATGAGGCCGGATGAAGTCGGACATGCTGGTGTTTCTGTCACACTACACTTCACATACAGCTGCATCTCAGTAAATTAGAGTATCATGGAAAAGTTAGAATGGAAACTTTCATATATCAAGCACAGTAACACCACAGTCAGCTCACCAGCTGCTAGTAGTTCTGTCATGTGGGCAGGTGAGTCCTGCAGGAAAAGGAAACCAGCGTCTCGAAACAGCAGAAATCTGCTGTAACATTCTGGCTGTAATCATCAAACTTCAAACTAGAATATATCAAAGTTTCTGTTTTTGACTTAAGTCACGGAATAAAAGGAACTTTGCCATGATATTCTAATTATTTCAGATGCTGCTGTACTTCATATTTGTTGCGAACTGATAGTAGGACAGGTGTGGTTATTAGAAATTAATATTTATTGATCAAAATCATTCAAATTAAATCAATAAAAATTTATAAAAATTATGATTAAATCACAACTGGTCCTTCAGTCCATCTGAAGAATCAGCATAGATTTTTAATAGTTACGCTGATGTTTAAAGTTTATATTAATCTACCAACACTGTGGTTCTTGTATGTGTTTCTGTAGGAGACGGCCTCAAGCGTCACAACGGACGAAAGTTCACCACCTTCGACAAAGACCAGGATGTCTGGGGAGGGAACTGTGCCAGATCATTCCTGGGAGCGTTCTGGTACGGAAAATGTCACAGCGCAAATCCCAACGGGGTTTATCGTTGGGGGGCTGATAAAACTCTCTATGCTATTGGAGTGGAGTGGAAACTTTGGAAAGGTCACGACTACTCCCTGAAGAGCATCAGCATGAAGATCCGTCCTGTGCACTAGATCTCCAGGACCATCGTACAGCAGAATATCATCAGCTGACCTCTTCAGTGATTGCTTTCTCTTTCTATCATTAAGCATGTAATCTCTTAACGGGCCGAGTTTTCCTGAAACTGGTTCCCAGCACAGTCCAGCAGCACACCAACCCATGTTAGTGAACATCTGTGGTGTCTCGCAGCAGCAGTTAGCAGCAGTTAGCAGCAGCAGCAGTTAGCAGCAGCAGCAGCAGTTAGCAGCAGCAGCAGTAGCAGCAGTTAGCAGCAGTTAGCAGCAGCAGCAGCAGCAGCAGTTAGCAGCAGTTAGCAGCAGCAGTTAGCAGCAGCAGCAGCAGCAGTTAGCAGCAAGATGTAGATTAAATACTTTTAGAGTGAATAATTAGAAAACTGATGGCGCCTGCGTTCCTTCAGAAATGTGGGCTCAGAGTGAACATAGGAGCTTATGAGAGAGCTGGTGGTCTGTGAACTTCCACAGTTACAGGCCTGTGATCAGCACAATATTGATGAAATCAGGCTCAACACACAAATATGTAACATCCAAAATATTAACATACATCAGCAGCGTGTCAGGACTTCAGGCTGAACTGATGAACTGACCTGCAGCAGTGACTCCTTCAGCTGGACTGCTGCTCCATGTGAGCCAGCAGGACCGTCGGCCCGTCAATAGTTCATGGATAAAGATCTATGTTTAGTCTCACAGTGTGTTCATCTATGCACTGTGTTGATATTTGGTGGAGGGTTAAACCTTAATGTGAATCATAACCTGCTGTATGATGTCAATAAATAAGAAGCTGAGCATCAAGCTGATGTGATCTGATGTCTTCATGTGCTCAGATGTGTTATTTGTTATGTCTCCCAGTATGGGGCGCAGATTGTAAAGTTGCACACGCTAAAATAAACTTTTCGCCACATTTAGCAACAAACCATGTTTAAAAAACATATGTTTATCTTAAAATGTTACTTTTGACCAGATTTACAGCAATATTTATGAACTTTGTAATATTTACTTCTCTTGTAAAAATATAATGTCAATGCTAAATCTAAACGTTAAATCTAAATGTTAAATGTTTAATCTAAATGATAAATCTAAATATAGATATAAATGTCAAATGTTAATTCTAAATGTTACATTTAAATGTCACAGGTGAAACAAAATATTTATTTACTATGCAAATTCACACTTCCTGTCACCGGAAGTACCAAAATAAAAGCATGAAGAAAACGTGGCTACGCAGCACAGCGACCCAAACCCGCCTCAACAGTGATGCTGTGTCCCATGTACATAAAGACAAGCTGGACTGGTAAACAGAAAGAAGATTGCTGAACAGTTTGTCTCCTGTGAGGAGGGCAGAAAGAACTTTTGGTTCTTTTAAATGAGAGGGAGTTGGTCATATATTCATTGGTCAGTTTGTTTAATGTCACATTCATCGACCATTTTATGTGACTTTAACCAACTGTAACCAATCTTTTGAGCATTCTGAGTTGGCAAAGTTGATGAGTTTGTGTAAATGAATTCAAATAAAAACATATAACAACAGAACACACAGCCATTAAGATTCTCCCCCCACAAACCTCATCCATCCCCCACACTTTTGAAAGCTTGCTAGGCTCCTGTTCATGATACCTTCAGTTCATCACCGGGAATAATTACTGTAAAAATATCGTATGTTTCACAGGTCTGAGAGGGAGACTGCAGTCTGACCCAAATTCAGAGCGGTTTCATTGCGATTACCGTAAATATTGCGGTTCATTTGACCAAGCAAAGCGTGAACCACGGCTGGCTGGACCTCAGTATAATGGCGTCACCTGACAGAACAAAACACCTACAAACCACTGAGGGGAATTCACAACCTCTCATCTTCAGATCCACTGAGTGTATGTTTGTATTCCCCATCAGCTCCAGCAGATGTAGACAGAGATCCACTAGATTAACTTACAACTGGAGAGAAAACAAACACTGACAGTCAAACAGTGTGACACACCTGCTCTGTGATTACTGCCACACCACCTACTGGGCAAAGAGGGAATTACATCTAAAATGTCCCTTTAAAAGGCAGAGCCTGACAGTCACATACCTGAGGAGATGGTTATTGATCAGCCCAGACTACAGAGAGCAGCATGATGATGTCTGTCTGCAGCTAGCTGCAGTTAGCATCTGTCTGGTTCCTCTGTGGGATCATTGAACTGGGTTCTGACCCGTCCAGGTTCTGTTGATCCAGATCATCTCCACAGATGAACTCCACTCTGTGATGTGTGAAGCTAAATTAACTGTGTAGCAGTAAGAAGCTAATGCTAGGCTACAAACAGACGACATCACGGTCACATGACTGAAACGTCTCCACCACTAAGAGTCTTACTGCACAATTACTATCCAGGTTTTCTATAAACTGATCAATGTACAAGTTGTAAAGTCAGAGTTAGAACAGTGTGTAACTAAAGTGGCCTGTAAAGACGGACTAGTGAGTAGATGAGTCTCCGTGTTCGCTGTGAGGACGTTTAATGTCCCCGACAACCTCTGTAGTCTCATTCAGACACTCGTTAGCAACCGCTAACTGTTTTTAACACGTGAAGAGCTTCATAATTAAACTGTGTACCACAACCAGACACCTTATTTCACACAGTTAACAGAAAACACATTAAACAGACTAACATGCTAATATGCTGGCTGATTTGTCATAGCTGAGGGTCGACCACTCGTGCTGTAATCACAAACAGTGACTGGAAACAATACTTACTGTGATGTAACGCAGTAAGTATGGTCTTTTGCAGTTCAACAAAACTTAAGAGGGTTGAATACATTTAACAGGCCATCGTTCTCTTTGTTGATTAAAGATGCAGCATGTGTCGTCCTGTTGGGTGCAACGAAAGTTAAGATGGACCCGATCTGGATCCAGAACATAGAAAGTCTGGTTCCAGATCAGATTGGGTCCTTGACTTTCCTGGAAACCAGTGAGAAAGAATGACAAGACGCCCTTTCCACATGACCAAGACTTTACTTCACAGCTCAGTGCCCATCGGTCCCGTACAAACACAACATGGGCTCCAACAACCATCAGACTTTTTGCACTGTCAGCAGAATCCAAGCAGGTATAACTTCCTCTCATGGTTAACCCTGTTTTTCTCATGCGTAAAAAACAGGCATAGTGCCAACACATCGGAACAGAAGATTAAAGACTTGAAATGTACACTTTGCTTGGCAAGATAAAAAATAAAGATTTTATGGGAAATGATTCTATTATATACATTTCAGAGCATAAACAAAAATAAAAACACCCAGAAAATAGAATGATTAAAGCATGCCCATTGTCACACCATGAGGAGGAGGCGAGCAGCGAGCTATTTATTTTCTGTTCACATCCAGCTCTTCTCTTCATCCAAGACCATAATGAGTACAGGATACAGTGAGGACTTGTTTATCATATTAACATTGTTTGGGCATTCGAACGGTCCAATTTGATCTTTTTTGGGCCTGTTTATCCCAACAGGAAGGGGAGAACTATATCAAATAATTTAAAGGTACAGAATTTTGTACATGTTGTTTTCCCTCTACAGATTCAATGTATTAGTGATATACTTCACCATGCAATGTGATCCAAGCAGGGTACTGTCAATAGAAGAGTAATATAGCTGTGGACAAGCTGGGAGTATTGTGTAAGGTGAGAGTCTCTGAAACCGGACGTGTTGGAGGCCATGATTCTCCACTCCAGAAAGCAGTCAGATCGAAGACTGACCAGGGAGCAGCAGATGTATCCATAGCACCATGGCAGCCACGCTCCTGTACGACAGTCAAGATTACTGGAAGCCCATAAAGATAGTTCAGTAAGCTGTCCTTGGAAAATATAAGAGGTCTGTATACATGAAATGAATTGAAGGAGGTCATTGTAACATCACAGTCTTATATGGAATCTGGTGAGAACCTTTGAGGCGTAGCTTGTCCGAGGACTGATTATACACAAACATGTCTCAGCAATGAGTCTCTTTGTATTATCTAGCTTCAACATCAAAACATTTATACACTCAAAGAGATGAAAAGAATCATACCCGTTAGCGAAGGATTATGCTTCTTTGGTAATGGTGAAGTCTGGCATGGAGAGAGGAGAAGGAGCAGCAGCAACAAGCCCACCTGAAGGCCTCTCACACACAGACACACACGCGCTCTCTAGCATTAGTTGCATTACACAATCTCCGTTAATAATTACCATTTCATTATTACAGCTTCACTCCCATACACTCTCTCTCTGGTGAGATTTTTAGAAAAAACAAGTATTTGGCATTTTGACATACACTGGTGTTATATCTGAAACTTAATGCTCACATTCCATTCACTCTGTATTTAGAGCAAGTAAAGGTGCCTTTGAGGTGGCCCTTCCTACTTGTTTTGTGTGAACGGATGTGAAGGGCCCCTAGCTAAGTTTGCCACTGTTCATATACTGCTGAACTAAACACTTCCTAGAGTACTTGCATGAATAATTTGAAGTACTTTTACTGTGTTCTTTTGGAGTAATCCTGTGTCAAAATCCTCAACAGAGAACAAGAATATTTCCTAAGCTTCACCTGTCTGACATGTCTCACCTGGAGAAACCTGGAAGCTCACACCTCACATCCTGGATCCTGGATTACCTCACCAACCGTTCCCAGTATGCTAACGTATTCTAACGTACGTTAGCATAAACAACAACATTGAGCTGGAAGTTAAACTTATTATTGTTAATTAACAGCACGGCTGGAACAGGGATTCAGTTCCTGGTGACGATGCCACTGAACTTTCCCATGGAATATGATCCAAAGCGGGCAGCATCCTGCTGAACGACGGCTCGCTTGACTTCAGACAGAACATTAAATATTGACATGCGGAGGACACAAAGTGTCAGTTTCATTACACAGTATCATTTTCTTAGTGTTTATCTTTCACTCCAACACCTGAACCGTTCCTTCTGACAGTAAACACACCTTAATTAGTTAGTTAATAATTTGAAACATCATATGCACAGGCAGAAAAAGAAACTCAGATTCTTGGAACAAAAGATGATTCGGTCTGTTTGGAGACTAACAAGAACAGTTGTCAAAAAAATATCACTTTCTCTCTTTCCATCATGATCTCTAGCTGTCACGATCTTATCAAGGCACAAAAGACAAGAAGCCACAAAAGTACCTGGCTGTGTTGACATTAGAATATTTGTTTGAAACGTGATACAGTCCTGCATAGTTCCTTGTTATAGTGTATTTACTGAATATATATTTTCAAAGATCCGCCTGTTGTGACGTCATGGCGCCTTCTGCAGATATAAGACGTGAAGTCGTGAGGCTGCGACAGACCGAAGGAGAAGCAGCAGTTTGTCTCTGTTTCCTCTGAAGGTGAAGCCTCCTCAGTTCAACCTGCAGGTGAGTTCAGACAGGTGAGCATCTGACCAGGAGACAGATTCACTTTTGTCTTTTTGGGATTCTTCCTTCGACCCAAAATGACAGAATTAGCAAAAAGTTGAGCTGAAGGTTGTAAACGTTTGGTCACGTTGCAGTAATATTTGCTACACAGACTGTGACTGTGATAACGATGGTGAACGTTGCTCCAGCCGGACCGACTTTTGATGCAGTGTTGTGGTGAAGCTCCGACCGTCACTCCCTGTTGTCCTGACCGGGTGTATTTTCATGGGGAGTGACGTGGACGAAGCTTCTCTGCAGTCTTGTATCTGTTCTCTGATTTAATTCTTCTTGTGTCTTCAGAGTCTCAGACAGATCCACATCAGCGGTGTTACTTCCAGCAAAAACTGACGATGAAGGTGAGTCTGTGAACTGATGTCTGACAGATGTCAAAGCTCTGTCAGTGTGAAGAGGCTTGTGATATCTGACTTTGACCACACCGACCTGAAACTAGAATCCAAACTGCTCAATCAGTGTGTGTGATTCAAACCTCGGTCCAAATGACATCATGTCCTGTGTTCAGCTGCTCTCAGTCGTCGTCCTCCTCCTGGCTCCAGCGCTCACCAGCGGCATTAAAAAGCATCCGAGGGACTGCAGTGTCATCCATCAGGACAAGAGCCAACGCAGTGGTGTGTTCACCATCTATCCTGATGGACCCAGGTCTGCTGTCCAGGTACACTTCCTCCTCTCTGGGTCGCAGGTTGACATTTATGTAAACCAGCAGGTGTTTTCCTTTTGAGGCGGACGCTGAGTCAGATCATAGGATCATCAAATGTCTGACCTGATACTTTCTGTAGTGTTTCATCCTAATCTGGTCCTTTCAGTCAGTAATCATCAGACATCAGCCCGTCGTGGCACACACAGCCTCATGTATACAGTTCAGACAGCTGTGACTTCACTAACTGACTGACTGTGTGTGTGTGTAGGTGTTCTGTGACATGGACTCACTGAGAGGAGGCTGGACGGTGAGTACTGAACTGAACTTCATCCAGTCATAGCTGAGTGGTTTTCAATATGAAGCTCCCATCACAATAAATAACATCCCAGTAAAACTGTGTTGAACCCTGAGCTGTCAGGTGTGTCGTGTGTTCGTCCCTCCAGGTGTTCCAGAGGAGGATGGACGGCTCGGTGAACTTCTACAGGCCCTGGGATCAGTACAAGAAGGGCTTTGGGAGCGCTGCTGGAGAGTACTGGCTCGGTGAGAGACGGAACCAAACTAACCATCATGTGACCTCATGAAATCAGGATCAGGACCACTGTAACACAAATAAGACATTTCAATTCTAAGATAAAAGCCAGAACCGCCCCAACAATGTTGAAGTGGACCTCATCACGGTCCGTGTGAAAGTCACTGCTGAGAGAGTAGATACTATCTATCTACTGAGTTCAATTAAACCGTAGAGTAAATTAGAGACTGTAGCTGAAGATCAGTCGGTTCTTCCTGTAACTGTACACAATTTGTCTATGGACTGAAATATTGTGTGTGTGTGTGTGTGTGTGTGTGTGTGTGTGTGCAGGTCTGGACAACATCCACCACCTGACAAAAGGCCGTAGAGTTGAGCTCCTGGTCCAGATGGAGGACTTTGAGGGGAAATCAGTATTTGCTCGTTACACTTCGTTCTCTGTTGGAGGAGAATGTCACGGATATTTACTGAAGGTGTCTGGATTCATCAACGGAGGGGCAGGTCAGTGAATCATTCTTTAAGAAACACGAGACGTCGTGGATGTTAGAGAGTCGACAGGAAGCTCAGATGAGATTAAATATTCACAACACGATGTGCAGCCAGCAGTGTCAGGCTGCACAGATGGTGTCAGAACAACCAGCAACTAATGAAAATGTTTAAAATGAACTTCAGTGGTTATTAAACAGTTTAACACTGGTGCTTCTGTCTGACCTTCATTAAGCAGTAACAGCAGTCCTTCTGTTTCATGACCTGCAGCAGGTGGACCCCTGAGGGCCGGCTGACAGCGTCACTCCTTCTGTGATATGAGTTTAGACTCACAAAACTTTAATTTAGCTAAACTATTGTTTTTAATGTTTCTAGATCATGTTTCACCTTTCCCAAAACTTGACCATGGCTTAAAAGGTGGACGTTGTCTACATGAAACAATATGACATGATTATTATCACTTATCATTCAAAAAGAGGTAAAACATGATTAAGGCATAAAACACTTGAATATACAGTAGAAACAAGGACTTATACATATTCCTTGTAGTTCTACCTTAACAAAACATGTCAGAGACATTTTACTGGTACATAACCAAAAGTATTCAACAAAAAAGGAACCTTCTGGAATTCTGTTCCAACTCACCAAGGGTCAGCGAGAGGGAGGGGCTGGTTTTACCCCAAATCAAACTCATTAAGCAATAAAACTTTATATTGGCTTGACAATAACAGAGAGAAACATGGAAAACCTCAGTTTTATGGATATAACTGTTTGTTATTATATTCAAATTAAGAAGGCAAGATTCTAGTTTAAAAGTTTAATTCAAATTCATTGGAAAATCTGAATGACTACAGAGACTGCAGTGGGATTGAAATGTAACAGACACAGCAACAACACCCTAATAAATAACACCTTGACACGTAGGATTAGGTTTCCCACCTGACCTTCCCCCACCGGAGAATGTTTCAGAGGGAGAGAGACGTAGACATCAGATGTCATTACCTGATTTATAATTGTTAAAGACACATAACATAACATCTGTGTTAAAAAAAACTGTTCTCATTTCTTCTGATGTGGAGAGAGAAGACTATTGTGCTTGACCTCGTTTGACCTGAGGGAAGGAGTTCATCTTCCTTTAAGGGGGTTGGGGACCTGATGTGGTATTCGCTGTAAATTACTAAAAGAAGTCTCCAGTGACGTGTTTATAGCAAGAAAAAGATTGTCTCTTCTTGTTTGGTGAGGAGGTTTTTAGATTGCCAGGCGCCTTTAGAGAAAATGTCTGTTTTCAAGATGGCGCCGGTGTGTCTGGCAGGCCGTCTAACGCTGACAATTTTTGTGTTTGTTCTGTCCCGAAGACCATTAACTCTTTGCTGGTACATGATCGCCAGGAGTTATTTAAAATGCAAAACCTCTGCAAACTTTCTAACCAATTATGGCTGGGGTGAACAAAAAACTTTTATTCCCGAGCACTGTGTGGGTATCAGGGATGCTGCCCCTTGTCTTCTGCCCCCCTGTCTTGCGGAGTTCCCCAAGGCTCTATTCTTGGGCCAATCCTCTTCTCCTTATACATGCTCCCCCTTGGTTTAATTTTTAAAAAAACATGGCATCTCCTACCATTTTTATGCGGCTGACTCCCAAATCTACCTGCCGCTTAAGAGAAACGATAAGAGCTCCCTGATACCCTTACTAGAGCGCGTGCCTTAAAGACGTCAAGGCATGGATGGCTTTTAATTTTTTAAACTTAAACGAAGAAAAAACTGAGGTCATGGTGTTTGGCCCCAGTCGAGCCCGTGGTGTCTCTTCTATAGACCTGGGCTCTCTGCAGCCATATGTAAAACCCATTGTCACAAACCTTGGTGTAAAAATGGACAGTGATTTTAAACTTGATAAACAGATGAACTCAATATTTAAAACCAGTTTTTATCATCTGAGGCTTTTATCTAAAATTAAATCTGTTGTATCTTTAATGATTTTGAGTGCGTGATTCATGCTTTTATCTCGACCCATTTGGACTACTGTAATGCACTTTACACTGGTATTAACCAAGCCTCCCTCGCTCGCTTGCAGTTAGTCCAAAATGCGGCCGCTCGTCTTTTAACAGGAACTTGTAAGCATGACCACATTACCCCCATTCTCGCCTCCCTCCACTGGCTCCCTGTCCATTTTCGAATACATTTTAAGATGTTATTGTTTGTTTTTAAGTCCCTAAATGATTTGGCACCCCAGTATATCAATGACCTTATACATGTCTATATCCCCACGAGAGTGTTGAGATCTGCTGATCAGCTGCGTCTGGTTGTGCCAAAAAGCAGGCAAAAGACCAGGGGGGACCGTGCTTTTTCATTGGTAGCTCCCAATCTATGGAATGAGCTACCCACCCATGTCAAAATGGCCCCCACCCTGGATACTTTTAAATCTCGCCTAAAAACTCATTTTTACTCCTTGGCTTTTAATACAGTGTGAGAGTTGTGTGGTCTCTGTCTGTCTTTTCATTGTATTTTTATTTTCTCAGTGATTTATCTGATCTTATGTTTGCCTTTTATATGCTTTTAATTAATTAATTTATTGTATTTTAACTTTAACTTTCTTTATTTTACTGTTTTGTATCTGTTGTGCAGCACTTTGGTAACTTTATTGTTTTTAAAATGTGCTATACAAATGAAGTGGATTGGATTGGATTGGAAAATAGTCAGCTTATGGATAAAAGGCTTAATTAATGACAGAATCAGAGACTCTGTGAGATGCAGAGAAAGCTTCTCTTCTTCTTGCCAGGTCAAGAGTTGAGAGGCTCTCAGGCCCATATGCTGACAGAGGAGTCAATCTGGGTTAAAGTTAATCACGGCCGAAACAGAGATGCAGAGACGAGAGGACAAGTTCCTACACAAGTTCTGCAGGAAAAAGAAACCAGCGTCTCCAAACAGCATTTCCCATTTCCCAGCGTTTCCCTTTTTGAATGAAGTTACAGAATAAAAGGAGCTTTTCCATGATATTCTAATTATTTCAGATGCAGCTGTACTTCACATTTGTTGGGATTTGATGGTAGGGCAGGTGTGGTGATTACAAATTAATAATGAATAATTATTGATCATAATTATTCAAATTAAATCGATAGAAACAAAAAATGCGATTAAATCACAACTGTTCCTTCAGTCCATCTGATGAATCACCATCGTTTTTAAAAGTTACACTGATGTTAAAAGTTTATACAATCTACCATCACTGTGGTTCTTGTATGTGTTTCTGTAGGAGAATCCCTGAGTCATCACAATGGACAAAAGTTCACCACCTTTGACAAAGACCAGGATGCCTGGGGAGGGAACTGTGCCAGAAGTTACCTGGGAGCATTCTGGTACGGGGCTTGTCACCAGGTAAATCCCAACGGGGTTTATCTTTGGGGGGCTTATAAAACTTTCCCTGGTGTTGGAGTATCAGTCGCTTGGAAGGGTCCCAAGTACTCCCTGAAGAGCATCAGGATGAAGATCCGTCCTGTGCACTAGATCTCCAGGACCATCGTACAGCAGAATATCATCAGCTGACCTCTTCAGTGATTTCTTTCTCTTTCTATCATTAAGCATGTAATCTCTTAACGGGCCGTGTTTTCCTGAAACTGGTTCCCAGCACTGTCCAGCAGCACACCAACCCATGTTAGTGAACATCTGTGGTGTCTCGCAGCAGCAGCTGTTAGCAGCAGCAGCAGTTAGCAGCAGTTAGCAGCAGCAGCAGCAGCAGTTAGCAGCAGCAGCAGTTAGCAGCAGCAGCAGATAGCAGCAGCAGCAGTTAGCAGCAGTTAGCAGCAGTAGCAGCAGTTAGCAGCAGCAGTTAGCAGCAGCAGTATTGTGGTGTGTATTTCCATTCTAATGCTGCAGCTCTCAGTAACTGCTGCAGCCTAAACGTGTCATCCTGAGCGAGGGGAGAAGCTGCTGAACACCTGGATGTAGATTTAATATTTTTAGAGTGAATAATTAGAAAACTGGTGCCGTCTGCGTTCCTTCAGAAATGTGGGCTCAGAGTGAACATAGGAGCTTATGAGGGAGGTGGCGCTCTGTGTGCTTCCATCATTACAGGCCTGTGACCAGAACAACATTGATTAAGTCAGGCTCAACGCACAAATATGTAACATCCAAAATATTAACATACATCAGCAGCGTGTCAGGACTTCAGGCTGAACTGGTGAACTGACCTGCAGCAGTGACTCCTTCAGCTGGACTGCTGCTCCATGTGAGCCAGCAGGACCGTCGGCCCGTCAACAGTTAATGGATAAAGATCTATGTTTAGTCTCACAGTGTGTTCATCTCTGCACTGTGTTGATATTTGGTGGAGGGTTAAACCTTAATGTGAATCATAACCTGCTGTATGATGTCAATAAATAAGAAGCTGAGCATCAAGCTGATGTGATCTGATGTGTTCTTCCTCCCAGCTCTGTAAGGAACACCCCAACAGCAGAGACACTTTCCACTGACACGGAGAGTTTCACAGCATGACAACCGTCATATTACAGTTATTATTTTAATTAATATTATTTTCAGTTAACAGAATGAAAACAAGAGTTTCTTGGTTGAACAAATGTTTCATGATAATTTCAAATACCATTTTATTCTTTCTAATAACAAAAATGTGGTAGAAGTTGTTATGCTTCATGTAACATTAATAAGGAGTTTGGGGTTAAAGGGGCTATCAATGATAATGAATGATTGTCAGGGATAATTATTAATTATGATGAAAAATAAGATCAGCTCAGGGCAGCACCCTTAAAGAAGGCTAATTCACCAGATCAGACTCATAAAAAGACACTAAACTGTAACTCTGATTAATGATCGACTTAATGACGACAATCAAAATGACCATAACAGCTGTGATGGACGAAGGGTTCTGGAGTCTTTGTCAGAGTCGAGGTTAGCAACATTTACTCTTGTACAATATTAAATAGACAGCATACCGGTCCTTAGGTCGTTTGGGTCAGATGTTCATTGGTCAGTTTGTTTAATATAACATTCATCAACCATTTTATGTGATTGTAACCAATATTTAGAGCATTCAGAGTTGGAAAAGTTGATGAGTTTGTGTAAACACATTGTAATAACACAACACACAGCCATTAAGATTCCCCCCCCCCCCCACAAACCTCATCCATCCCCCGCACTTTTGAAAAGCTTGCTACGCTCCTGTTGATGATACCTTCAGTTCATTACTGGGAATAATTACTGTAAAAGTATCGTATGTTTCACGGGTCTGATTGTGAGACTGCAGTCTGACCCAAATTCAGAGCAGTTTCATTACGATTACGTAAATGTGCATTTGTGCGCTGGAAAAAATGTTGCGGCTGATTTGACCAAGCAAAGCGTGAACCACGGCTGGCTGGACTGCAGTATAATGAGGCCACCTGACAAAACAGAACACCTACAAACCACTGAGGGGCTGCTGTACCAGTACCAGTACCAGTACCGGTGATTCACAACCTCTAATCTTCAGATCCCACTGAGTGTATGTTTGTATTCCCCATCAGGTCCAGCAGATGTAGACAGAGATCCACTAGATTAACTTACAACTGGAGAGAAGACAAACACTGATTATAGCGACTATCCTGCCCTCCTGTAGTCACTCAGCATGGGAGTGGGAGACTGTTTTTACGCACTTAAACAACAATTGTCCGTGTTCGGGTGATGTTCCCATTTACTAGACAAAACAAAACATGACTTAGTTAATATTACAAAATGTTAAGTGAGTGCATCAAGCTCTTAATATGTTTTGTATTTATGTAGTTTGTTGTTTATTTTAAAGGTGCAGTTCCAGACATCTGCACATCACTGATGAGAAGTTATAGCAACAAGCAGGACTTGAGGATCCACAATATAGTGAGTATGTATTGTGGATACATACTCACACACACACACACACACACACACACACACACACACACTCTCCCCATCTCCACCTCTTCCTCTCACTCACCATACTACTACTGTAGTTGAGCATACATCGTTTTATAGGCAGAGTAGCAACAGTGCTGAACTTTCTTCATTTATAGACAATTTGTCTTACAGTGTATTGATGAACATCAAGGATTTTAGAGATACTTCTGTAACCCTTTCCAGCTTTATGCAAGTCAACAATTCTTAATTGTAGGTCTTCTGAGAGCTCTTTATATGGCAGCTTTATCCAACACCTCCAATCTCATCTCATTGACTGTACTCCAGGTTGGCCGACTCCTGACTCACTCCAATTAGCTCTTGGAGAAGTCATTAACCTAGAGGTTCACATTGCACTGTGAAACACAGCAATTTGTAGTTATTGTTATATTTAATTTCATAATTGCAATCTCATTCACTCTCTCTTTCTTTTTGAGCTGGAAGTTAAACTTATTATTTTTAATTAACAGCACGGCTGGAACATTAATTCAATTCCTGGTGATGATGCCACTTAACTCTACCATGGAATATGATACCACCTGGCTCTAAGGTGGCAACAAGGAGGGAGGACACACAGATAGAGCATGACATTTTTTTTATTTTATGTATGGTTTCAGCAAATTAATGATTGCACAGCCTGGGGTTGGGGCTCACAGGCGAGCGCCTGGTGGCCGGGTCTTTGCCCATGGGACCTGGCTGGGTGCACCCCGAACGAGCAAGGTGGGCCCGCCCTCCAGTAGGCTCACCACTCGCGGGAGGGTTCAAAAGGGGCCGGTGCAGTGGGATTTGGGTGGCAGTCGTGGGCGGGGACCCCGGCAACCCAATCCCCGGATGGTGACTCTAGCCATGGGGACATGGAATGTCACCTCACTGAGGGGGAAGGAGCCTGAGCTGGTGGGGGAGGTTGAGCGTCACCGGCTAGAAATAGTTGGGCTCACCTACACGCACAGTCTGGGCTCTGGAACCCAACTCCTTGAGAGAGGCTGGACTCTCTTCTACTCTGGAGTTGCCCGCGGTGAGAGGCGGCGAGCTGGTGTGGGCTTGTTTATAGCTCCTCAGCTCAGCCGCCATGTGTTGGAGTTTACCCCAGTGAACGAGAGGGTCGCTTCCCTGCACCTTTGGGTCAGGGATAGGACTCTCACTGTTGTCTTGGCTAATGGGCCGAACAGCAGTGCTGAGTACCCGGCCTTCTTGGAGTCCCTGGGAGGGGTACTGGAGAGTGCTCCAACCGGGGACTCCATCGTTCCTGTTACCTGGAGGGGTGTGATTGGGAGGAACGGCCTCCCCGATCTGAACCCAAGTGGTGTTTTGTTACTGGACTTCTGTGCTAGTCACAGTTTGTCCATAACAAACACCATGTTCAAGCATAAGGGTGTCCATATGTGCACGTGGCACCAGGACACCCTAGGCTGGAGGTCAACGATCGACTTTGTGGTCGTGTCACCTGAACTCCGGCCGTATGTCTTGGACACTCGAGTGAAGAGAGGGACTGAGCTGTCAACTGATCACCACCTGGTGGTGAGTCGGATCTGCTGGCAGGGGAGGAAGCTGGACAGACCTGGCAGACCCAAACGTATTGTGAGGGTCTGCGGGGAACGTCTGGCGGAACCCTCTGTCAGGGAGATCTTTTTCTCCCACCTCCGGGAGAGCTTTGACCAGATCCTGAGGGAGGCTGGGGACATTGAGTCCGAATGGACCATGTTTTCCACTTCCATTGTTGACACGGCTGTCCGCCCTGAGGACCTCAAGTCTCTGGATGTTGTGGGGCTGTCTTGGCTGACACGTCTCTGCAGCATCGCGTGGCAGTCGTGGACAGTGCCTCTGGACTAGCAGACCAGGGTGGTGGTCCCCCTATTCAAAAAGGGGGACCGGAGGGTGTTCCAACTATCGGGGGATCACACTCGTCAGCCTCCCTGGGAAAGTCTATTCCAGGGTACTGAAGAGGAGAATTCGTCCGATAGTCGAACCTCGGATTCAGGAGGAACAATGTGGTTTTCGTCCGGGCCGCGGAACACTGGACCAGCTCTATACCCTCCACAGGGTGCACGAGGGTTCATGGGAGTTTGCCCAACCAGTCCGCATGTGTTTTGTGGACTTGGAGAAGGGGGTTGTAGGCCCTCTGTTAAGGGCTGTACGGTCCTTGTACGACCGGAGCAGGAGCTTGGTTTGCATTTCCGGCAGTTAGTCAGACCTGTTCCCGGTGCATGTTGGACTCCAGCAGAGCTGCCCTTTGTCACCGGTTCTGTTCATTATTTTTATGGACGGAATTTCTAGGCGCAGCCACGGGCCGGAACGGGTCTGGTTCGGGAGCCACTGGATTTCATCTCTGCTTTTCGCGGATGACGTGGTCTTGTTGGCTCCTTTGAGCCAGGACCTCCAGCATGTCCTGGGGCGGTTTGCAGCCGAGTGTGAAGCGGCTGGGATGAGAATCAGCATCTCCAAATCTGAGGCCATGGTTCTCGACCGGAAAAAGGTGACTTGCTCCCTCCGGGTTGGGGGAGAGTTCCTGCCTCAAGTGGCGGAGTTTAAGTATCTTGGGGTCTTGTTCATGAGTGAGGGAACGATGGAGTGTGAGATTGAGAGGCGGATCGGTGCAGCGGCTGCAGTAATGCAGTCGTTGTATCGACCAATTCAAGTCAGACACTTTTTGTGTCACTGTGTATGGGCCAGAATACTTGGTGTGGAAAGGTGAGACAACTAAAGTCAGAGGAGAAAGCACTTAGTCACCAGGAGTATGGCGTTCTGTTTGCAGATCATAGAGGCTTTTCATTTTGTGATTTTGATCATTTACATGATTTATCATGTTTTTTGGGGCCTCCTCAGCTTGCCAGTCACTGTGAAATGAGGCTAAAGGGCCTCAAACTGTGTGGCCATAAACCAGATCATTGGGGCTAAAGCACAAGCTCTGTTGTGACACCTCCCTAGCAGCTAACATCAGCCATGGTAATCCCTCCTCCCCCAATCATGGTCCAACTCAGTGCAGTAAGAGCGAAGGAGAGACTTCAGAGTTGATGAAACCTCTCTGGAGCCCCCTGGCTCTGAGCATGATAGGCGCTGGACTGAGAATGTTTGTTGTTTAACTGTTTTAACACTTGGATTTCCCTTCTCCACACAGGACACTAATTCTCCAGTGACCCTTACCAAAACAGTAGTTGCGTAAACGATTAGGGTCAAACTTTCCCCGTAAACCACAGTCAGCTTTAACAGGAACCTTTCCTGTCTCTGCCCCCACAAAACCCTCTCCAAGACCATGATTCTCACCAAAAAAAACTTGGGCCAGGACAAACTCATCCACCAACTGGGCAGCATCTGAAATCATTGGTTACTTTCTGTTCATTTATGTAGGTCACAACGCGATCAGGTAATATGTATTTGTACTGTTTAGGCAAAACAAGATACTGCAGATCCTCCAAAGTCTCTTCCTGGGAAGCAACACACCAATGGTTGAAATGAGTGGCTAAATCACGAGCAAACTCAGTGTGGGTCTGCCTTTCTTTCTTGAGAGATCTGAACTGCTTGTGATAAGCTTCTGGTAACTTGTACGCTTAACGTACTGCCGCTTTAACCAAATCATAGCGACTGCTATCGCTAACACTTAAGGCCAAGAAAACCTCCTGAGTGTTGCCAGTGAGTACACACTGAAGCAGCAGAGTATCTTCCATGTCAGACCAACTCAGACGTCTGCCGAACTCTAAAACAACACAAAAAAAATGTCAGGGTCCTTTTCATTAAATTTGGGAATTAACTGCAAATTTAGAGCAACATCAAATGACGGAGTCTGAGAGACAGAAACTACAGGCCCTTTAACCTTCAATGGCTCAGGTTGAAGCTTCCCTTCACTTATAAGCTCCAACTTGTAACGTTCCAACTCTAACTGACTCTTTCTCTCCACATGAGCCAGTTCAGCTTCTCGAAGGCGAGCATGCTGTCTCAACATTTTCAACTCCAGAGCATTATTTTGTTCATGCTGGAGCTGTAACAGAAGAAGCTGTTTTTGTTGTTCAAATGCCAAACTGGTCCACAATCCAGTCAGAATAGGTTCTACATTAGCCAGTTTACTTGACTGACTTACACCAGGAGACACATCAGAAAACCCACTCATTTCTACAGGTGCACTAGCGCCCACTGCCAAGTCAGACAAAACCTTTTTCTCTACCAACTGTGCCTTTAATGTGGCCAACATGACATCTTTTTTGGACTGCTTCTGGAGTTCAACACCATAATAATCAGCAACCTCTAAAAGCTGATCCTTTTTGTACAAGTTAAACAATTCTTCCCTCTGACACTGCACAAAATCCTCAATTGAAGCCATTTCCTCATTTAGGGGAACACTGAATACTCTCAAACACTACAGATAGGCCATCACTGTGCCCTGCACAAAGTTCTTCCACATAACCAGAGAGAATAACAGGCTGCTTTAGACATGGAACCCCACCTGTCTAGCTAACTGCCTAACCAATCTATCTGACTCACTCAACCCTAGTTTTCATGCAGGTTAGTGGCAGGATAAATTAAGCACAAAGCCCAGTAACGTTGTTGACTTCCAGCACGCGGAAAACCACCTAGACAGTCATGGAGTGCACCTGAGCAATTGCTCTAACCACTTTACTGCACAAAAATAACAAACTAAAACAAAAAAGGGTCAATACAGACACCTAGTGCCTCCATTTCTTAAGCCTAACAGGAATAAGGGTTCCAGGTGATTTTTCAGCCCGTACCTCCACTGGCAGCTGTAGAAAACAAATTTGCTTTAACCAGCCAAACTTTGCACTTCCTGGAATACACAGACAGTCCAGCAGCAAAAACAAGAGAGCTAGAGTAACCCCAAAATCTGTGTGAAACACTCCCTTAAAAAAATACACATACTACAAGATTCCCAGCATTAACTTTGCCTACGTACGAGCCCCCATTTGTTATTACATGGCTCTAAGGTGGCAACACGGAGGGAGGACACACACACACAGAGAGCATGAAAAAGTAGTTTTATTTTAACATAACTGAATTATCTTATTTATGAATGAATGCAGTGTGTAGGTAAGAGAGGAGTCAGTCATGTCCGCAGTGTGTGCATGCGTGTAAGATATGGTGTGGTGTGTGTTGTCTGGTGTGACAAACCAAACAAAAGAACAATGGTGGGTCTGGAGCCTGCTGAGAGAGAATGCAGCTATGCAGAAGGCCAACACACATGGGCAGGTATCATCACGGCCCTCCCACTCTACCCCCTTAACCACTCCCTGTACCTGCAACAAAAAGTAGAGGTAAACAGGTAGGCAGAGTGGGAGGGGTCGTCACAAATACCATAACAAAACAGGCAGCATCCTGCTGAACGATGGCTCGCTTGACTTCAGGCAGAACATCAAATATTGACATGAGGAGGACACAAAGTGTCAGTTTCATTACACAGTATCATTTTCTAAGTGTTTATCTTTCACTTCAACACCTGAACCGTTCCCTCTGACATTAAACACACGTCTTTTCTAGAAGACAAATGTGACACAAGGGAGAAAAACGTGAGAAGAATCAATCGCTTGTTTATAGAAGGTTTATCTGTGTGTCAAAAACCTGCATATATATGCTAATTCTGTAAAAGTGATGTAGTTAACCCTTAAAAAAACTTGTTCTCCCTAAGGCCAAAAAATGTCACCCTCCCCAAAATTGCTATAAAAATTTTATATATTAACATTTTTTTCCACTTAAAAAGAGACAATCTTTTAAAACTACTTCATGCTGAAATATACATATCAAATATTAATAATATTTTGGGGATTTTAACCCTTTAAAGGCCAGTATATTGACATAGATCCACAGGCTGGGTTAGGGTTAACCCGGCCAAAATGAGCAGCCCCACGTGAGCCTGCAGTTCCTCCTCGTCCACATCTCACCAGTCTGGGATTGAGCGTCTCCCCTAATATGCTGCAGGATGTCGGGTCACTGATTTAGGCGCCGGCATAGTGTGTCGGTCTAGCTGGTCAGTTTCTACCTCCTCATCCTCCTTCGTGTCAGCCTCAGAGGCCTCGGAGGAGGATGACGAGCCTACTTCTAACCATGGCTGCACCTCCATAAACACCCTGAGCCAGAACCAAAAGCAAAGTCCAATTAAGTTTTGGTTCTTGTTTTTTAAGTTTTAATTTAAATTTAACATTCAGATTCATATTTAAAATTTAGATTTAGTTTTAACATTTAGCATTTATATTTATATTAACTTTCAGATTTAAATTTAACATTTATATTTGAATGTAACATTTATATTTAAATTTACATTTAGATTCAGATTTAGCATTTAGCATTTAGATTTAAATTCATCATTTAGATTTATACTTATCACTTAGATGTAGATTTAAAATTTTGATTTAGATTTAACATTTAGCAATTTTCTTTTTAATTTAACATTTAGATTTAGATTTAACATTTAGATTCAGTTAACAGAATGAAAACAAGGCTTTCTTGGTGGAACAAATGTTTCTTGATAATTTCAAATACCATTTTATTCTTTCTAATAACAAAAAGTGGGAAGAAGTTGTTAATTAACATTAGCATTAATAAGGAGTTTGGGGTTAAATGTGGCTATCGATAATAATTTATTTTTTCTTTTAGGGATAATCATTAATTATGATGAATAATAAGATCAGCTTGGGGCAGCACCCTTAAAGAAGGTCAGATCAGTCTCATAAAAAGACACTAAACTGTAACTCTGATTAATAATTAACTTAATAACTACAATCAAATAACCATAACAGCTGTGATGGATGAAGGGTTCTGGAGGTCGAAGTTGGCAACATTCACTCTTGTACAATATTAAATAGACAGCATAGGTCGTTTAGCTGGGCTGCAGAGAAGAAGTTGTTTTATGCCGTTTTCTTTCCGCTTATCCGTGAGGGTCGCGGGGATGTTGCCGATTTTTTTCCCCCTAAGGGGTTGCGGGGCTTACTGGGGCCAAATCCAGTTTACTCAATGGGTGAGAGTCGAGGTCAGTAACATTCACTCTTGTACAATATCAAATAGACAGCATACCGGTCCTTAGGTCGTTTAGCTGGGCTGCAGCGAAGAAGTTATTTTATTTCAGTTATATTGATGATCACACTCTGAAGTTGTTTTATTTTGGAAAACCCTTTAATAACATGTCTGTTCCTCTTGCTGTGCTTCACACAAACCTGTTTCAGTCGTTATAGCCAAAAAAATAAGCCCTGAAGTTAAAATGAGTGGAAAACAAACGTCTTCAGAGAGCAACTGTGGCCCAATGATGAGACAGAAGAAGAGCCAACGACTGCGGAGAAAAAGGAAGCTACATGTCGGGAGATTAACAACTGTCCTCGAGCTGGCTGAACTGGAGCTGTGGGGACGGCGAGTGGACAACTACTGGAGACTGCAAACGATGGTGGCCTTCAGAGGCTGAAAACATGGCTACTCAGCACCATGAGTCAAACCCGCCTCAACAGTGTTGCTGTGTGCCATGTACATAAAGATGATGTGAGAAAAAAACAAAGAGAAAAACATTGTTACCACAAGTAGTCCAAGATTCACATACTGCTGAACTAAGCACTTCCTAGACTACTTACATGCTTAGGGCTGCTCGATTATGGCAAAAATCATAATCACGATTATTTTGATTGATATTGTAATCACGATTATTAAAGACGATTATTCATTGATTTGAGAACAAGCAATTATTGAAATTTGAACTCTGGTATTTCTTTTAACACGATGAGTTTGACCTGATAAACAAGAAAAATGCAAATAAATAACAGAAAAATATATCAATGAAATGAATTAAATAATATGTAAAAATAAAAAATAAACACTATCGCGGTGTGGCTTGACCAGAGGTCCGCTGTGGTGGCTAAATATAATGCTGTTAACACTTCTCTTGTAAACTTTTCCGCGACATTCGTCATAAAGGGCAGGCAGCGCAATTCTGCTGATATGGTGATGTGATGGTAACACATACCGCTTGTCCAATGTGTTAATCAGTTTATTGAACCCCGGGTCGCTAACGGTGTTGATAGGGAACATGTCTTTAGCAGTCATGTATGCGATGCATCCGTTATTTCTTTATGCCTGTGGGAGCTGGATGGATATGAGGTGGCAGTGTAACGTGTGTCCTTAGTTGAGGACTGTGTGGCGGTGACAGGAGTCAAGGAGCTTTTCATTTTTGAGTTTTCACTACTTCACCTTCACTACTTGGTCATGTATTACTCTGTGTGTGGACTTTAAATGGTTAAATAAATTGGTCGTGTTCCCTTGAGGTGCAGACACGGTCACGTTACATATCTTGCACAATATCTTCGTTTGTTCCGAGTCAGACTCCTCGAAACTGAAGTGTTTCAACACCACTGAATTCGCTTTACCTTTCTTCCCGACCAAAGGCTGCATTTCTGCCATCTTCTACCGTCTTCTTCCACGTTTTTTCAAAACACGCACTGGCAATACGCACTGGCGTGGCTGAAAGCGAAACTTTTCAGGCGGGGCGGGGCGGAGTGCATAGGTGGAGATGGAAGGGTTCGCTGCATTTACCACACAAGACACGGCGTGCGGCAGAATGATCGTTTTATTACGATTATCTTGTTTTCATGATCGAGGGAAGCCAAAATCGAAATCGAAATTGAAATTCAATTAATCGCCCAGCCCTATTACATGCATAATATTACTGTGTACTGTCTCACCTGGAGAAGCCTGGAGACTCTGTGAGGATCATGATCTTTGATTTCTCCAGTGCGTTCAACACCATTCAGCCTGCACTTCTGGGGGATAAGCTGGAGCTCACGGGGATGGACCAACCCCTCACATCCTGGATCCTGGATTACCTCACCAGCCGACCACAGTATGTGAGGACTCTGGACTGTGTTGGACACAATAATATGCAGTACGGTGGCCCACAGGGAACAGTCCTGGCCCCTTTCCTGTTCTCCCTGTGCACCACAGACTTCTACCACTAATCACCTCACAGACATCTACAGAAGTTCTCTGACAAGCTGTCGTCGGCCTCATCAGGGATTGGGACGACAGAGCCTACAGAGAGCTTATTCAGGACTTTGTGGACTGGTGCCAGCAGAACCACCTCCAGCTCAACGCCGGGAAGACCAAAGAGCTTTCTATGACTCTGTGGTGGCATCAGCCATTGTCTATGGAGCAGTTTACTGGAGCAGCAGCAACTCAGCAGCAGACAGGAGGTGATTTGATGAACCTATCAAGACAGCCAGCTCCAACCTGGATGCAGTGCAGGAGGTGGGAGAGGAACCGCAGGTCCAACTGTGTGAAGGAGAGGTACCGCAGGTCCAAGTGTGAAGGAGAGGTACCACAGGTCCAGGTGTGTGAAGGAGAGGTACCACAGGTCTAAGTGTGAAGGAGAGGTACCACAGGTCCAGGTGTGTGAAGGAGAGGTACCGCAGGTCCAAGTGTGAAGGAGAGGTACCACAGGTCCAGGTGTGTGAAGGAGAGGTGTCACAGGTCCAAGTGTGTGAAGGAGAGGTACCACAGGTCCAAGTGTGTGAAGGAGAGGTACCACAGGTCCAGGTGTGTGAAGGAGAAGTACCACAGGTCCAGGTGTGTGAAGGAGAGGTACCACAGGTCCAGGTGTGTGAAGGAGAGGTGTCACAGGTCCAAGTGTGTGAAGGAGAGGTACCGCAGGTCCAGGTGTGTGAAGGAGAGGTACCACAGGTCCAGGTGTGTGAAGGAGAGGTGTCACAGGTCCAGGTGTGTGAAGGAGAGGTACCGCAGGTCCAGGTGTGTGAAGGAGAGGTACCGCAGGTCCAGGTGTGTGAAGGAGAGGTGTCACAGGTCCAGGTGTGTGAAGGAGAGGTGTCACAGGTCCAAGTGTGTGAAGGAGAGGTACCACAGGTCCAGGTGTGTGAAGGAGAGGTACCACAGGTCCAGGTGTGTGAAGGAGAGGTGTCACAGGTCCAGGTGTGTGAAGGAGAGGTACCACAGGTCCAGGTGTGTGAAGGAGAGGTACCACAGGTCCAGGTGTGTGAAGGAGAGGTGTCACAGGTCCAGGTGTGTGAAGGAGAGGTACCGCAGGTCCAGGTGTGTGAAGGAGAGGTACCGCAGGTCCAGGTGTGTGAAGGAGAGGTACCGCAGGTCCAGGTGTGTGAAGGAGAGGTACCACAGGTCCAGGTGTGAAGGAGAGGTACCACAGGTCCAGGTGTGTGAAGGAGAGGTACCGCAGGTCCAAGTGTGTGAAGGAGAGGTACCACAGGTCCAAGTGTGAAGGAGAGGTGTCACAGGTCCAAGTGTGTGAAGGAGAGGTACCACAGGTCCAAGTGTGTGAAGGAGAGGTACCACAGGTCCAGGTGTGTGAAGGAGAGGTGTCACAGGTCCAAGTGTGTGAAGGAGAGGTACCACAGGTCCAGGTGTGTGAAGGAGAGGTACCACAGGTCCAGGTGTGTGAAGGAGAGGTGTCACAGGTCCAGGTGTGTGAAGGAGAGGTACCACAGGTCCAGGTGTGTGAAGGAGAGGTACCGCAGGTCCAGGTGTGTGAAGGAGAGGTGTCACAGGTCCAAGTGTGAAGGAGAGGTACCACAGGTCCAGGTGTGTGAAGGAGAGGTACCGCAGGTCCAGGTGTGTGAAGGAGAGGTGTCACAGGTCCAAGTGTGTGAAGGAGAGGTACCACAGGTCCAGGTGTGTGAAGGAGAGGTACCACAGGTCCAGGTGTGTGAAGGAGTGGTGTCACAGGTCCAGGTGTGTGAAGGAGAGGTACCGCAGGTCCAGGTGTGTGAAGGAGAGGTACCGCAGGTCCAGGTGTGTGAAGGAGAGGTACCGCAGATCCAGGTGTGTGAAGGAGAGGTACCGCAGGTCCAGGTGTGTGAAGGAGAGGTGTCACAGGTCCAAGTGTGTGAAGGAGAGGTACCACAGGTCCAGGTGTGTGAAGGAGAGGTACCACAGGTCCAGGTGTGTGAAGGAGAGGTGTCACAGGTCCAGGTGTGTGAAGGAGAGGTACCACAGGTCCAGGTGTGTGAAGGAGAGGTACCGCAGGTCCAGGTGTGTGAAGGAGAGGTGTCACAGGTCCAAGTGTGAAGGAGAGGTACCACAGGTCCAGGTGTGTGAAGGAGAGGTACCGCAGGTCCAAGTGTGAAGGAGAGGTACCGCAGGTCCAAGTGTGAAGGAGAGGTACTGAAGGTCCAAGTGTGAAGGAGAGGTACCTCAGGTCCAGGTGTGTGAAGGAGAGGTACCTCAGGTCCAAGTGTGAAGGAGAGGTACCACAGGTCCAAGTGTGTGAAGGAGAGGTCCCGCAGGTCCAAGTGTGAAGGAGAGGTATCGCAGGTCCAGCTGTGTGAAGGAGAGGTACCGCAGGTCCAAGTCTGAAGGAGAGGTACCGCAGGTCCAGGTGTGTGAAGGAGAGGTACCGCAGGTCCCAAGTGTGAAGGAGAGGTACCGCAGGTCCAAGTGTGAAGGAGAGGTACCGCAGGTCCAGCTGTTGGTAAGGAGAGTACCGCAGGTCCAGGTGTGTGAAGGAGAGGTACCACAGGTCCAGCTGTGTGAAGGAGAGGTACCGCAGGTCCAGGAGTGTGAAGGAGAGGTACCGCAGGTCCAAGTGTGAAGGAGAGGTACCGCAGGTCCAAGTGTGAAGGAGAGGTACCGCAGGTCCAAGTGTGAAGGAGAGGTACCGCAGGTCCAGGTGTGTGAAGGAGGTATCTAAAGTTAGAATTTCAGAATTAACACTCTCTGTCTGACCATCACAATAAATCACATACCAATAAAACTGTTGAAGCTGACACCTGCCGTGTCGCGTGTTCGTCCCTCCAGGTGTTCCAGAGGAGGATGGACGGCTCGGTGAACTTCTACAGGCCCTGGGATCAGTACAGGACGGGCTTTGATCTTCAGGACCATCGTACAGCAGAAATTTGATTGTGTGCACGAGACTTCCACCAAACGAACTGGCTAATTTTAGGTTTAGCGTTTAGTTAAACATTTGGTTCTGATCATTAACTTGAGCTTCACAAATTAAATGAGGCAGGAATAAGTTAGCATACTGAACAACAACACTGAGCTCAAAGTTAAACTTATTATTGTTAATTAACAGCACGGCTGGAACATTAATTCAGTTCCTGGTGATGATGCCACTAAACTCTCCCATGGAATATGATCCATAACGGGCAGCATCCTGCTGAACGACGGCTCGCTTGACTTCAGACAGAACATCAAATATTGACATGAGGAGGACACAGAGTGTTTCATTACACATTATCATTTTCTTGACACAAGATGAAGTGTTGCAGGCAGAGCCACATTCATTCCTATGAAAGCTGCACTTTGTAGATGAAAAACTTTGACTTCCCAACTCTAAAATGACCTGAATCTATCGTGTTGTGGAGCACATAGATTGTGCACCTTAGAGACTTCCACCGACAGAGCCGGCTAACTTCTGGCTTAGCGCCTGTAATTGGAGAGATTGTTAGTTTATCCTGACAAAACGTTTGATTCTGATCATTAACTTGAGCTTCACAAATTAAATGAGGCAGCAATACGTTAGCATACTGAACAACAACATTGTGCTTGAACTTAAACTTATTATTGTTATTTAACAGCTGGCTGGAACACGGATTCAGTTCCTGGTGACGATGCCACTTAACTCTGCCATGGAATCTGATAACAAAACGGGCAGCATCCTGCTGAACGATGGCTCGCTTGACTTCAGACAGAACATCAAATATTGACATGAGGAGGACACAAAGTGACAGTTTCATTACACAGCATCATTTTCTTAGAGTTTATCTTTCACTCCAACACCTGAACTGTTCCCTCTGACATTAAACACACGTCTTGTCTAGAAGACAAATATGACACAAGGGAGAAAAACACTCATCTCATCTCTCAGCAATGTGAGAAGAATCAATCGCCTCTTTATAAAAGGTTTACCTGTGTTTCAAAAACCTGCATATACATGCTAATTGTGGTGTGAAAGTGATGGTGTTAACCTTTTGTAGAATGTAATGATTGAAACTTTAATAAAAAACTCATTTGTTCTATAAGTTAACTTTTCTTTTCATGTATTTTATAGATCAGTAGCAGGGAAAACTGAGCACTTAACAGATGAAATGATTTACGATTTTAAACATCACATACACCGAAAAAAATAAACTCAGATTCAAAATTTGGTCTGTTTGAAGATGACCAGGAACAGTTGTCACAAAAATATCACTTTCTCTCTTTCTGTCATAATCTCCAGCTGTCACGATCTTATTAAGGCACAGAAAAAAAAGCCTCAAAACTACCTGGTTGTGTTGACATTAAAATATTTGTTCATACAGTCCTGCATAATTCCTTGTTGTTGTGTATTTACGGAATGTGTATTTTCAAAGATCCGCCTGTTGTGACGTCATGGCGCCTTCTGCAGATATAAGACGTGAAGTCGTGAGGCTGCGACAGACCGAAGGAGAAGCAGCAGTTTGTCTCTGTTTCCTCTGAAGGTGAAGCCTCTTCAGTTCAACCTGCAGGTGAGTTCAGACAGGTGAGCATCTGACCAGGAGACAGATTGACTTTTGTCTTTTTGGGATTCTTCCTTCTACCCAAAATGACAGGATTAGCAAAAAGTTGAGCTGAAGGTAGTAAATGTTTGGTCACGTTGCAGTAATATTTGCTACACAGACTGTGACTGTGATAACGATGGTGAACGTTGCTCCAGCCGGACCAACTTTTGATGCAGTGTTGTGGTGAAGCTCCGACCGTCACTCCCTGTTGTCCTGACCGGGTGTATTTTCATGGGGAGTGACGTGGACGAAGCTTCTCTGCAGTCTTGTATCTGTTCTCTGATTTAATTCTTCTTGTGTCTGCAGAGTCTCAGACAGATCCACATCAGCGGTGTTACTTCCAGCAAAAACTGACGATGAAGGTGAGTGTGAACTGATGTCTGTCAGATGTCAAAGTTCTGTCTCTGTAAAGAGGCTTGTGATATCTGACTTTGACCACACCGACCTGAAACTAGAATCCAAACTGCTCAATCAGTGTGTGTGATTCAAACCTCGGTCCAAATGACATCATGTCCTGTGTTCAGCTGCTCTCAGTCGTCGTCCTCCTCCTGGCTCCAGCGCTCACCAGCGGCATTAAAAAGTATCCGAGGGACTGCAGTGTCATCCATCAGGACAAGAGCCAACGCAGTGGTGTGTTCACCATCTACCCTGATGGACCCAGGTCTGCTGTCCAGGTACACTTCCTCCTCTCTGGGTTGGAGGTTGACATTTATGTAAACCAGCAGGTGTTTTCCTTTTGAGGCGGATGCTGAGTCAGATCAGAGGATCATCGAATGTCTGACCTGATACTTCCTGTAGTGTTTCATCCTAATCTGGTCCTTTCAGTCAGTAATCATCAGACATCAGCCCGTCGTGGCACACACAGCCTCATGTATACAGTTCAGACAGCTGTGACTTCACTAACTGACTGACTGTGTGTGTGTGTAGGTGTTCTGTGACATGGACTCGCTGAAAGGAGGCTGGACGGTGAGTACTGAACTGAACTTCATCCAGTCATAGCCGAGTGGTTTTCAATATGAAGCTCCCATCACAATAAATCACACACCAGTAAAACTGTGTTGAACCCTGAGCTGTCAGGTGTGTCGTGTGTTGGTCCCTCCAGGTGTTCCAGAGGAGGATGGACGGCTCGGTGAACTTCTACAGGCCCTGGGATCAGTACAAGAAGGGGTTTGGCAGCGCTGCTGGAGAGTACTGGCTCGGTGAGAGACGGAACCAAACTAACCATCATGTGACCTCATGAAATCAGGATCAGGACCACTGTAACACAAATAAGACATTTAAATTCTAAGATAAAGCCAGAACCGCCCCAACAATGTTGAAGTGGACCTCATCACGGTCTGTGTGAAAGTCACTAAACTGTAGAGTAAATCAGAGACTGTAGCTGAAGATCAGTCGGTTCTTCCTCTAACTGTACACAGTTTGTTTATGGACTGATGTGTGTGTGTGTGTGTGCGTGTGTGTGTGTGTGTGTGTGTGTGTGTGTGCAGGTCTGGACAACATCCACCACCTGACTAAAGGCCGTAGAATTGAGCTCCTGGTCCAGATGGAGGACTTTGAGGGGAAATCAGTATTTGCTCGTTACACTTCGTTCTCTGTCGGAGGAGAATGTCACGGATATTTACTGAAGGTGTCTGGATTCATCAACGGAGGGGCAGGTCAGTGAGTCGACGGCGGGCTGTGAATCATTCTTTAAGAAACATGAGACGTTGTTGATGTTAGAGAGTCGACAGGAAGCTCAGATGAGATTAAATATTCACAACACGATGTGCAACCAGGACCTCAGTACAGGACGCCACCGAGGCTCAGCTGGTCCTGCCAGACTACAGGACCAGCCACTGAACAAGAGACGGACATTAAATATGATAATATGATTTTTAATGCAGTAATCTCAAGAGTTAATTGTTGTGTAATCAGGAGATAATCAACCTGTTATCAAGAGAAAACTACAGTTTGTTGGTCAGACATCAGCAGTGCCAGCCTGCACAGATGGTGTCAGAACAACCAGCAACTGATTAAAATGTTTAAAATGAACTTCAGTGGTGATGAAACAGTTTAACACTGGTGCTTCTGTCTGACCTTCATTAAGCAGTGACAGCATCATGATCTGTGTCTGAGGTCAGACGTGATGCCTGGTAATGCTGACAGGACGCTGCTCTGCAGTTCTGCTGGTACAGCAGCACAACTACTGTCTTATAATTATGGCTGCATGATGAGGTCAAAGATCATATCACCTTCAGTTTGACAGAGATTCTGATATGATTCACACACTTTTAAAAAGCTTGTATGACGTACTGCAGCTGCCCTCACAAGGTACGTACTGTTTCCTGCAGTCTGGATCCAACTGGGACACACGACTGCTCACAGTACAAGAACGTAGTTCTGCCACTGAACTCTCACATGTCAGTGAGCTGTCAGAGGTTTTATTTCCACGTGACACACCGTGACGTATATCTGCCGCTGTGCAGAGGATTGTGGGTCAGAACAGCCAGAAAGCTGGCTGGCTTCATACTGAATGATGAGGCCGGATGAAGTCGGACATGCTGGTGTTTCTGTCACACTACACTTCACATACAGCTGCATCTCAGTAAATTAGAATATCATGGAAAAGTTAGAATGGAAACTTTCATATATCAGGCACAGTAACACCACAGTCAGCTCACCAGCTGCTAGTAGTTCTGTCATGTGGGCAGGTGAGTCCTGCAGGAAAAGGAAACCAGCGTCTCCAAACAGCAGAAATCTGCTGTAACATTCTGGCTGTAATCACCAAACTTCAAACTAGAATATATCAAAGTTTCTGTTTTTGAATGAAGTCATGGAATAAAAGGAACTTTTCCATGATATTCTAATTATTTCAGATGCAGCTGTACTTCATATTTGTTGCGAATTGATAGTAGGACAGGTGTGGTGATTAGAAATGAATATTTATTGATCAAAATTATTCAAATTAAATCAATAAAAATTTATAAAAATTATGATAAAATCACAACTGGTCCTTCAGTCCATCTGAAGAATCAGCATAGATTTTTTAAAGTTACGCTGATGTTTAAAGTTTATATTAATCTATCACCACTGTGGTTCTTGTATGTGTTTCTGTAGGAGACTCCCTCAATCGTCACGACGGACAAAAGTTCTCCACCTTCGACAAAGACCAGGATGCCTGGAAGGGGAACTGTGCCAGATCATTCCTGGGAGCGTTCTGGTACGCGACTTGTCACGCCACAAATCCCAACGGGGTTTATCGTTGGGGGGCTGATAAAACTCTCTTTGCTGTTGGAGTGGAGTGGTACCAGTGGAAGCGCTTCAACTACTCCCTGAAGAGCATCAGGTTTAAGATCCGTCCTGTGCACTAGATCTCCAGGACCATCGTACAGCAGAATATCATCAGCTGACCTCTTCAGTGATTTCTTTCTCTTTCTATCATTAAGCATGTAATCTCTTAACGGGCCGAGTTTTCCTGAAACTGGTTCCCAGCACAGTCCAGCAGCACACCAACTCATGTTAGTGAACATCTGTGGTGTCTCGCAGCAGCAGTTAGCAGCAGTTAGCAGCAGCAGCAGTTAGCAGCAGTTAGCAGCAGCAGCAGCAGCAGCAGTTAGCAGCAGTTAGCAGCAGCAGCAGTTAGCAGCAGTTAGCAGCAGCAGCAGCAGCAGCAGTTAGCAGCAGTTAGCAGCAGCAGCAGCAGTAAGCAGCAGTTAGCAGCAGCAGCAGCAGCAGTTAGCAGCAGTTAGCAGCAGCAGTTAGCAGCAGCAGTTAGCAGCAGCAGCAGGAGTTAGCAGCAGCAGCAGGAGTTAGCAGCAGTTAGCAGCAGTTAGCAGCAGCAGCAGCAGTTAGCAGCAGCAGCAGCAGCAGCAGCAGCAGCAGCAGTAGCAGCAGTAGCAGCAGTTAGCAGCAGCAGCAGCAGTTAGCAGCAGTTAGCAGCAGCTCCAGTGACACCTTCAGCTGGACTGCTGCTCCATGTGAGCCAGCAGGACCGTCAGCCCGTCTGCAGTTAATGGATAAAGATCTATGTTGAGTCTCACGGTGTGTTCATCTCTGCACTGTGTTGATATTTGGTGGAGGGTTAAACCTTAATGTGAATCATAACCTGCTGTATGATGACAATAAATAAGAAGCTGAGCATCAAGCTGATGTGATCTGATGTCTTCATGTGCTCACATGTGTTATTTGTTATGTCTCCCAGTATGGGGCGCAGATTGTAAAGTTGCACATGCTAAAATACACTTTTCGCCACATTTAGCAACAAACCATGTTTTAAAAACATATGTGGATTTTAAAATGTTACTTTTGACCAGATTTACAGCAATATTCATGAACTTTGTAGCTAATATTTACTTCTCTTGTAAAAATATAATGTCAATGCTAAATCTAAATGTCAAATGTTAATTCTAAATGTTAAATCTAAATCTAAATGTCAAATGTTAATTCTAAATGTTACATTAAAATGTCACAGGTGAAACAAAATATTTAGTTAATATGCAAATTCACACTTCCTGTCACCTGAAGTACCAAAATAAAAGCATGAAGAAAACATGGCTACGCAGCACAGCGACCCAAACCCACCTCAACAGTGATGCTGTGCCCCATGTACATAAAGACAAGCTGGACTGGTAAACAGAAAACAGGTGGCTGAACAGTTTGTCTCCTGTGAGGAGGGCAGAAAGAACACTTTTGGTTCTTTGAATGAAAGGGAGTTGGTCACATGTTCATTGGTCAGTTTTTTTGTTTAATGTCACATTCATCGACCATTTTATGTAACTGTAACCAATCTTTTGAGCATTCTGAGTTGGCAAAGTTGATGAGTTTGTGTAAATTAATTCAAATAAAAACTTATAACAACAGAACACACAGCCATTTAGATTCTCCCCCCCACCAACCTCATCCATCCCCCGCACTTTTGAAGAGCTTGCTACGCCCCTGTTCATGATACCTTCAGTTCATTACCGAGAATAATTACTGTAAAAGTATCGTATGTTTCACAGGTCTGAGAGGGAGACTGCAGTCTGACCCAAATTCAGAGCGTTTTCATTGCGATTACCGTAAATTTTGCGGTTGATTTGACCAAGCAAAGCGTGAACCACGGCTGGCTGGACCGCAGTATAATGGCATCACCTGACAGAATAAAACACCTACAAACCACTGAGGGGAATTCACAACCTCTCATCTTCAGATCCACTGAGTGTATGTTTGTATTCCCCATCAGCTCCAGCAGATGTAGACAGAGATCCACTAGATTAACTCACAACTGGAGAGAAAACAAACACTGACAGTCAAACAGTGTGACACACCTGCTCTGTGATTGCTGCCACACCACCTACTGGGCAAAGAGGGAATTACATTTAAAATGTCCCTTTAAAAGGCAGAGCCTGACAGTCACATACCTGAGGAGATGGTTATTGATCAGCCCAGACTACAGAGAGCAGCATGATGATGTCTGTCTGTAGCTAGCTGCAGTTAGCATCTCTCTGGTTCCTCTGTGGGATCACTGAACTGGGTTCCGATCCTTCCAGGTTCTGTTGATTAGTGTTGCACCGTAAACCGATACTAGAAAGGTACCGCGGTACCCAGCCATTAAAAACAATACTTTTTCACGTTTTATTAGTATCAGTACTTTATGAACTTTGTGCGACAGCGGGGTGGCGTGTCTGTGTGCAGCTTCTCTCTGCTTCCTCACTGCCTGCAGACAGAGTGGGCGTGGCTTCACAGTGACAGACAGTCACAGAGCGAGACAGACGTGTTTGCTCTCTTGGTCATTATGGATTTAAAGCATCGTTTACAGACGGGCTTTGTGGAGTCCGTGGGCTTGCCCTTATTGTCGGCTCCGTGCGTCTGCTTCTTCAACAAGCCTAGGACGGTCGGCAGGAGCACTCATGCCACTTTCAGCTGACAGACATGCGGACTCGTTCAAAGAGTTCAAAGAGCTGCAGGTTAGCGATAGATAACGTTAAATATCTCCTGGATGGAAGTCAGGTGAACTGTTTCCACCATCAGAGCTGCAGGAGGCAGTCAGGGGTGAAGCTAACTGTTTAACAGTCCGATGTGGTTCCACATCTCTGTATGCAGACTCAACGTTCACACTGGTAACATCAACTTTACCTGAACATGTGCTGGAGTTCACAAGTATGCTGATCAACAACACCACTTATAAATGATCTATCAATCAGTACTAGTAATATAATCATAACATGTACATAATGATATATATTGTAATTTATATTATTATAAAATGGTGTGATTAGAGCACAGACCTCCACCAGGTCTGGGTCATTGTGTTGTACTTTAGTGCACTCATGTAGTTTGCAGGATAATAATCCAGGATTTGAACTTTATCAACATGAAATGCAAATTGAAAATTTCCCCTTTGTGGGACGAATAAAGTATTATCTTAATTTATGAATTGCCAGACTGACAGTTAATGTCATTTATGTTCATTATTTTTAAGCTGAATAAAATTGTATTAAATTTAATGTGCTGTTAATTTGTTTAACAAACAAGACAAACGACCAAAACAAGAAGACACTTACACACATACAGCAGCTTTAAAGCTCAGCAGCTTTGACAAAAATATATATTTTTATTTTGACTTTTGAAGTGTTTTAATTAATAAAAACAAATAAATAATTTTAAGTTCCACATTCTGTCATCTGATATTGTATTCCATTACTTTTGATGATGTTCTAGTTTTCCGCCGTGGTATCGTTTCAGTATCAGTATCCAGATATTTTAGGCAGGTATCATACCAAAGTCATAATTTTGGTATCGTGACAACACTACTGTTGATCCAGATAATCTCCACAGATGAACACCACTCTGTGATTTGGCTTTTTGCGGATGGAAATGCGCAGCTGAGTTCCAATGGCTTTAATAATCGGAAAATCTTCAGGGTCACCTTAAGCTACATGAGAGGTCCGCCCACCACGTCACAAACACGGATACCTGGCACACACTGAATAATCGACTTTGAAGTGGCACAGCGATTGATCAGGTGAGACAGGATCTCACATCATGTCATCTTTTTTTAAATGCCATTTTGCGTGAAGACATTTCATTGGTATTGGCTTGCTAGCTAGGTTGAAATAAAGAAACGCTGGCTTAACTTGCTAGACGATGACGCTGATAGCTACTAAGAAGGATAAATGAATCATGAATCAAAGTAGAGGCCAACCCGACCGGATGCGCCACCGGTGCACGTTGTACTCTGTGTTGTTTATTGTTAAATGGTAGTAAATCTTTTATCATAAGTTAATTAAAAATGTTATGTTCAACACACCACTTATACAAATAACTGCTGCAAGCTGCAACAGTTGTTTGTCCTATTCTGTCTGCTGTAGTTGTTTTTGCTTTTACATTAATAATTGCATCTGCTCTGTTTCTCCCTAGATGCCCTCAAAAAACATTTCCAGACACCCCTAACAGCTGCTGGAGAGGAAACCTCTAATACAACATCCACACCACTCTCTGAAGCATGCAAGTTTAGCCAGTTGTTTGTGGTCTCTTACACACTGCTATGTTGTTGTTGTTGTTGTGACTTAATGGTACAAGCTTGTTAGCAATTACAGCAAATTTAGGTTTTAGGCAAATGGAATAAAGTTTATTTGTACAGCACCTACTTTATATCAAACCATATTAATTAATTCATTAAATGAAGCAGAATGACCACACCACCCACCTCTGAAAGTCAGCTTGAAGCAGGTGAGTTATGTAATTGCATGTTACAGCTGCAGTCACATTACTGAACAATACTAAGTCATCTTGCCTCGGGCACTAAATGGGCTAGAGCTGGTCCTGGTCAGTGGTGTTGGGGATTGTGAACTGTGAGCTCACAAAGGGAATGTCCATCCATGAGCACTTTTTTGGGATTTCTTGTGGCAGAGGACACCACTGGCACAGGTCTTCTTGCCCTGTTTCTAGGACATCTGGAAACACTGGGCTCGGATCTCTCTGACTGCTGTGGCCGATCCTATGATAACGGCAGCAATACGCAAGGGAAAAGGCAGGCGGTCCAGGCAAGAGTCCGAGAACTCAACCCCAAAGCAAACACCCAAAGTGTGTTCCATGTGGCAGTCACACCTTAAACCTGGCGGCTGGGGATGCTGCCAAGTCGTCTACAATTTCTTTGGGACATTGTACTGATACTGAACCCCAAAATTGCTCCTGATGTGCACCTTGTGTTTCAGCCTCTGCCATCAGTAACGGCCCTGCGATGAGCTGGCTACTCATCCAGGGTGTACCATGACTTCGCCCATAGAGAAACTGGGATTGGCTCCAGTAACCCCTGCGACCCCTTGAAAGAGGGGGATAAAATGCAGTAACATCCCGGCGACCCTCACGGATAAGCGGACGAGAACATGAGAATGAGACTGAGACTTTGGGACATTGCAAATACTTTGTAATTTTTTTAGTGGCTCTGTCCATCGCTGGACAATTCTTCAAAAACACTTAAACGATTTCTCAGTCAAGGCCTTGTCCACAACACGATGGGAGTGTCAGGTGGACGCTGTGAAGTCTGTGAAGCCAGCTTCCTGAAATTGTTGACGTGTTGAAAGCTCTGAAGGAGTATGCTAGTGAGAAGAAGGATCCGGAATGTGCCTCCAGCCCTGGAAGCATCAGGGGGGAAATGAAGAAATGACCATTCATGGCGAGTACCTTTGTTTCGGACAATGTGTACCACATTAACAGAGTCAGTAAAATCCTGCAGAGCCCCAGTGTGTCAATTGAGACTGTAAGGAGAGAATTAATGGCAGTGTCAGACTATCTGGAGGGATTTCGAGAGCATGGTTTTAACTCTGCAAAAACAGATGCCAGGGAAATAGCAGAGAAGATGGAGGTGGAGATGAGCTGGCCTGAGGTCCCACAGAGAAAGACAAAAAGGCAGTTTGATTATGAGAGGAGAGATGAGACTTTGTCCACTGCAGAGGAGCTCTTCAAAAGAGAGTTGTTCCTCCACCTTGTTGACACAGCCCAGGTACATTAAAGAGAGAGATTCTCAAACATGCAGGCCGACTTTGACCTTGATGGGTTTCTCTACTCATCTGAGCTATTGAGAAGCACAGTGCAGGGAGGGAAGCTGGAAGAATGCTGCCCCAAACTGAAGCAAGCAGTGGAGGATGTGGATGCAGAGGGTGGGCTGTTAGATCCTCCCCCCCCACACATCACATCACCTCTTGAATTGCTAGAGTATATATATAAGGAGAACGTCTTAGCTCTAAGACTCCTCCTTATTCTCCTTGTCACTGGAGCTTCAGGTGAGAGAAGCTTTTCAACACTGAAGAGGCTGAAAACGTAAATGTGTTCCACAATGTCTCAGGACAGGCTGTCTGCCCTGCAACCATCACTATAGAACATGAAGTCAGTGATGAGGCCGAAGCACGAAGGGTCAGATTTGTATGACGACTATGATCTCAACTGTGCCATCTGGTCATGAGAAGAAGATGAATATAGTGACAAAGAAGAATTCCTGTAACTACTTGAGTAACCTGCAGTTATTGTGACAGAAGACAGAAGTCCATCATTAACATCTACCAGAAAAGTCCCGCTTGATAACCAAGGTAATGATCAGGGTTGGGAGGGTTACTTTAAAAATGTAGTCCGATACATTTACTAATTACCTATTAAAAAATTTAGTCAGTAACGTAATCCAAGTACCACAATATTAAAGTAATGTAATTTGATTACTTTAAGTTACTTTTGAATTACCTCAATGCACATGCAATTAAAGACTTCCTCTAAGGAACACATAAAGCAAATTAAATATTTAATTAATTGTAGGGTATGTTAGATTTATTCAGTTTTATTCATTGACTACTAACTATTCAGCTGTATTCAAGAATTATATGACATATTACAATAATAATAATAATAATAATAATGGTAACAGTTATTATTAGTGTTATTGTAACTACTAGGCCTATTTCTGGTAATAGCAGTAGTAAAACACCCCCACATATTGTCATGACTGTAGATCTGTTTGTTGTGTTCTTGTCTGGTTTTGTCTTGTGTTTTCTTGTATTTGATTTCCATGTCTCTGTATCTTGTCTTGTGTCTTGTTTTTCCCATGCCCTCATGTGTCCTTTAAGTTCTCCTGCGTTTTTTCCTATGTTCCCTCTGGCTCCCTCTGTCCATTGCCCTGGTCCCTTCATGTTCTCATGTGCTCCTCCCCTTCGTTATCTCACCTGTTGGTCCACCTCACCTGTTCCTCGTCTTGTCATCAGTGTTTGTGTATTTAGTCTCTGTGTTCCCTTCACTCCTTGTCTGGTCATTGTTCTTGTCAGCGTCTGTCTCATCCATGCTCCCGTCCATGTTCCTGCTCCTGCTCCTGTCTGTCCCTTGTTCCCCCGTCTCTGGTATGTGTTTTCGGATTTTGGATTTTGCCATTTGCATTCTTGATTTGAACTTTGCCTTTGATTTGTACTTTGTCTTGCTGTTTTTGTTGCTACTTTGCCTTGCTTTCTTTTGTTACTTTGACTTTTGACTCCCTTGGTTTTTGTGAAATTCAGCTTTTGTTAATAAAGCTCGCCTTTTGTTCCCCATATCCTTGCCTCTCATTTGTAACTGCATTTGGGTCCACCTTCCCCTTTCCATAGTCCCCCCTTTAACCCCCCGCCTGACAGAATGACCAGACCTAAAATGGACCCAGCAGTAAATGGCCTGGAGATAATCCGCTGGTACCAGGACTTTGTCACCAACCCCACCAGCAGGGCTCGGCAGATTGCTGCAAGCAACCTTTTTTTTCAGGCCACAGCCCAAACCCATGCCTGAGCTCCAGCCCCAGCCCATGCCGTAGCCACAGCTAGACTACCAGCCCAGGCCTCAGTCTCGACCCCAGGGCCTGCAAGTCCTGAGGCGTCTCCTTTCTGGGGAACCCGCCTGGCCTTCAAGGTTTCCCCGCCTAGGAAGCGCCGCTCTCGGTGGCGTCCGGGCTCCTTGAGGTCTGGCGCCCTCCTTTGCTGTCCTTTGCCGACACCTGCCAGTGGCCCTCAGTCGGCGGCCCGGTCGACACCTGCCAGTGGCCTTCAGTCGGCGGCCCGGTCGACACCTGCCAGTGGCCTTCAGTCGGCGGCCCGGTCGACACCTTCCAGTGGCCTTCAGTCGGCGGCCCGGTCGACACCTGCCAGTGGCCTTCAGTCGGCGGCCCTGATGGCGCCTGTTCCTGCCAGTGGCCTCCAGTCGGCGGACCTGATGGCGCCTGTTCCTGCCTGTGGCCTTCAGTCGGCGGACCTGATGGCGCCTGTTCCTGCCAGTGGCCTTCAGTCGGCGGACCTGATGGCGCCTGTTCCTGCCAGTGGCCTTCAGTCGGCGGACCTGATGGCGCCTGTTCCTGCCTGTGGCCTTCAGTCGGCGGACCTGATGGCGCCTGTCCCTGCTCCTCGGTCGGAGGACCATCTCCGAGGCCCATGTCAAGTCCTGTCCCAGCACCTCGGTCGGAGGACCGGCCGAGGCCCGTCCCTGCTCCTCGGTCAGAGGACCGGCCGAGGCCCATGTCAAGCCCTGTCCCTGCTCCTCGGTCGGAGGACCGGCCGAGGCCCATGCCAAGCCCTGTCCCTGCTCCTCGGTCGGAGGACCGGCCGAGGCCCATGCCAAGTCCCGTCCCTGCTCCTCGGTCGGAGGCCCGGCCGAGGCCCATGCCAAGTCCCGTCCCAGCGCCTCGGTCGGAGGACCGGCCGAGGCCCGTTCCTGCACCTCGGTCGGAGGCCCGGCCGAGGCCCGTTCCTGCACCTCGGTCGGAGGCCCAGCCGGGCCTCCGACCGAGGTGCAGGGTCTGGCCTCGGCATGGGACTCGGCCGTTCCTGCACCTCGGTCGGAGGACCGGCCGAGTCCCACGCCAAGTCCAGCGCCTGCACCTCGGTCGGAGGCCCGGCCGAGTCCCACGCCAAGTCCAGCGCCTGCTCCTCGGTCGGAGGCCCGGCCGAGTCCCACGCCAAGTCCAGCGCCTGCTCCTCGGTCGGAGGCCCGGCCGAGTCCCACGCCAAGTCCAGTGCCAGCTCCTTGGTCGGAGGCCAGGCCGAGGTCGTCTGCCGCCAGCGACCCTTTATTGGCTCACAGGCCACCAGCTCCCTGCGAACCTCTGTTGGCCCAGGAGGGTTTCCCAGTCAGCGATCCGGCATCAAGAGGGCTTCAGCCTTCGCCTCCGCCGCCGGCCTCCAGTGGGTCCCAGCCCACGTCTTCGCCGCTGGCCTCCAGTGGGTGCCAGCCCACGCCTTCGCCTTCGCTGCCGGCCTCCAGAACGCCTTCGTCTTCGTCGCCGGCTTCCAGAGCGCCTTCGCCTTCGTCGCCGGCCTCCAGAGCGCCTACGCCTTCGTCTTCGTCGCCGGCCTCCAGAGCGCCTTCGACTTCGTCGCCGGCCTCCAGAGCGCCTTCGCCTTCGACTTCGTCGCCGGCCTCCAGAGCGCCTTCGCCTTCGACTTCGTCGCCGGCCTCCAGAGCGCCTTCGCCTTCGACTTCGTCGCCGGCCTCCAGAACGCCTACGCCTTCGTCGCCGGCCTCTAGGGGGTCCCAGTCCACGTCCCCGGCCTCTAGGGGGTCCCAGTCCACGTCCCTGGCCTCTAGGGGGTCCCAGTCCACGTCCCCGGCCTCTAGAGGGTCCCAGTCCACGCCCCCGGCCTCCAGTGGGCTCCAGTCCTCGCCTCCACCCTCCTGTTTGTTTGGACCTTGGCCCTCCTCCTGACCCCCCTCCCCCCTCCCAGCCTCACTTGGACTCATGTTTTGAGGGACATCTTGGAGCTGTCCCTTGAGGGGGGGGTACTGTCATGACTGTAGATCTGTTTGTTGTGTTCTTGTCTGGTTTTGTCTTGTGTTTTCTTGATTTCCATGTCTCTGTATCTTGTCTTGTGTCTTGTTTTTCCCATGCCCTCATGTGTCCTTTAAGTTCTCCTGCGTTTTTTCCTATGTTCCCTCTGGCTCCCTCTGTCCATTGCCCTGGTCCCTTCATGTTCTCATGTGCTCCTCCCCTTCGTTATCTCACCTGTTGGTCCACCTCACCTGTTCCTCGTCTTGTCATCAGTGTTTGTGTATTTAGTCTCTGTGTTCCCTTCACTCCTTGTCTGGTCATTGTTCTTGTCAGCGTCTGTCTCGTCCATGCTCCCGTCCATGTTCCTGCTCCTGCTCCTGTCTGTCCCTTGTTCCCCCGTCTCTGGTATGTGTTTTCGGATTTTGGATTTTGCCATTTGCATTCTTGATTTGAACTTTGCCTTTGATTTGTACTTTGTCTTGCTGTTTTTGTTGCTACTTTGCCTTGCTTTCTTTTGTTACTTTGACTTTTGACTCCCTTGGTTTTTGTGAAATTCAGCTTTTGTTAATAAAGCTCGCCTTTTGTTCCCCATATCCTTGCCTCTCGTTTGTAACTGCATTTGGGTCCACCTTCCCCTTTCCATAGTCCCCCCTTTAACCCCCCGCCTGACACATATAGGATGTGTGGCACTTATTTGTCCCCCAAAATTACCCATACAATTTCCTAATATAATCATGCTATTTAAATAACTTGTTGTGATCTAAGTGTTAGTGACCCATTTCAGTCACTGCAGGTGTTTCAGGCAATTTTGTAACGTACAAGCCTCACAAGGTGGCAGTAGCTACATCTCAAGTGTCTATGGGGCTCTCGCAAGTCAACGAGTTTTCCACGATGAAGTCCGTGCAAATGTTTCACAATAAAAGCCTACTAAGCTATTTATGCTAGAGGACTTTTAATTTGAGACGGACACAGGAAGTGTTGAGTTTGTATTAACAATGTAATGTCTTCATTTTAACAGGGCAAACGGGAGCGAACCAAAACGAGACTTCAAAACTACCAAAAAACCTAAACACGTACCATCCCGGTCACCAGCAGCACCACCCACAGACCCAGTAGTAGTACCTAGTAGCAGCAGCAGCAGCAGTAGTTGTTACAATGACAGTCTGGTTAGCAGGCTAACTAATGTTAACTTTAGCTAACAGAATTTCTGTGTAGCTAGCTAACGTTCGCAGTTTCGCTTACCATTAGATGTTTCTTGAAATTAGATGTGGAGTCCTTGGACGATGACAGTGTGTGCACAGCTGGGAGGCATAGCTTGCACTGTGCAGTGATGTTGTTCCCTCTTACTTCTTTAGAAACAAAGTAATGGCGAAATTTCCACGCAGTGAAAGCATTTTTTTCTCTAGCGCTCGAGTCCATAATGAGCCGTCTGGCTTCACCTGAGAGCAGAGCGTCGTTGTGACTGACTTGTCTGAAGTGTAGTAATGTGTGCACGCGTGCATACGGCATTGCCACATTGGCAAGTGTTAGATTCATTCATTCACATTTATTCATCATTTATTATCATATATTTTAATTGTAATCCAACTAATAATCCCAATTTTTTTCCAAAAGTATCTGTAATCTGATTACGTCTTTTTTTCTGTAACTGTAACGGAATACAGTTACTGTTTTTTTGTATCCTAATTACGTAACGCCGTTACATGTAGTCCGTTACTCCCCAAGCCTGGTAATGATGCACATTTAATGATATTTTTGTGGACAAAAGGATTCTTATTTTCATAAACAAGATGATATACAGTATGAACTTTTGTACATACTGTAGATCATACTGTATATGAACTAATGTTAAGTGAGTGCATTTGTTAAACTCTTGATATATTTTGTATTTATTTAGTTTGTTGTCTATTTTAAAGGTGCAGTTCCAGACATCTACACATCACTGATGTAGACCAGTGAGAAGTTACAGCAACAAGCAGGACTTTCTGTCTCAGACATATTTGCAATGAAACAAATGGACAACAATGTACATGGATGGACTCAGACAAGAGGATGAGGATCCAGAATATGTATTGTGGATACATACTCACACACATACACACACACACACACACACACACACACACACACACACACAGACACAGACACACACAAACCTTACTCTCTCTCCATCTCCACCTCTTCCTCTCACACACCATACTACTACTGTAGTATGGTGTGTGAGAGGACACAGTTGGGCATACATTGTTGTATAATTTTTTTTGTAATACTTTGCACAGTAATTTGTAGTTATTGTTATATTGAAATTTCATAATTGCAATCTCTTCACTCTCTCTTTCTTTTTGAGCTGGAAGTTAAATGTATTATTGTTAATTAACAGCACGGATGGAACATTAATTCAGCTCCTGGTGATGATGCCACTTAACTCTCCCATGGAATATGATACCACCTGGCTCTAAGGTGGCAACAAGGAGGGAGGACACACAGAGCATGAAAAAGTAGTTTTATTTTAACATAACTGAATTATCTTATTTATGAATGAATGCAGAGAGGAGTCAGTCATGTCCGCAGTGTGTGCATGCGTGTAAGATATGGTGTGGTGTGTGTTGTCTGGTGTGACAAACCAAACAAAAGAACAATGGTGGGTCTGGAGCCTGCTGAGAGAGAATGCAGCTATGCAGAAGGCCAACACACATGGGCAGGTATCATCACGGCCCTCCCACTCTACCCCCTTAACCACTCCCTGTACCTGCAACAAAAAGTAGAGGTAAACAGGTAGGCAGAGTGGGAGGGGTCGTCACAAATACCATAACAAAACGGGCAGCATCCTGCTGAACGATGGCTCGCTTGACTTCAGGCAGAACATCAAATATTGACATGAGGAGGACACAAAGTGTCAGTTTCATTACACAGCATCATTTTCTTAGTGTTTATCTTTCACTCCAACACCTGAACACCATCGCTTGTTTATAGAAGGTTTATCTTTTGTGTCAAAAACCTGCAAATACATGCTAATTCTGTAAAAGTGATGTAGTTAACCCTTAAAAAAACTTGTTCTCCCTAAGGCCAAAAAATGTCAACCTCCCAAAAATTGCTATAAAAATGTTATATATTAACATTTTTTTCCACTTTAAAAGAGAGAATCTTTTAAAACTACTTCAGGCTGAAATATACATATCAAATATTAATAATATTTTGGGGATTTTAACCCTTTAAAGGCCAGTATATTGACATAGATCCACAGGCTGGGTTAGGGTTAACCCGGCCAAAATGAGCCGCCCCACGTGAGCCTGCAGTTCCTCCTCGTCCACATCTCACCAGTCTGGGATTGAGCATCTCCCCTGCAGGTTTGTCGAGGCCACAATATGCTGCAGGATGTCGGGTCACTGATTTGGGCGCCGGCATAGTGTGTAGGTCCAGCTGGTCTGTTTCTACCTCCTCATCTTCCTTCGTGTCAGCCTCAGAGGCCTCGGAGGAGGATGACGAGCCTCCTCGCACTCACAGCGCAGGATCACTTCCAGAGTCTCCTGTGTGCTGTAATGTCCTCAATCTCCAAAATGACTCCTGCACTACGTTTAACCATGGCTGCACCTCCATAAACAACCTGAGCCAGAACAAAAAGCAACGTCCAGTTAAGTTTTGGTTCTTGTTTTTTTAAGTTTTAATTTAAATTTAACATTTATTCTTGGTTGAACAAATGATTCATGGTCATTTCAAGTACCATTTTATTCTTTCTTATAACGAAAAGGGGGTAGAAGTTGTTAATTAACATTAACATTAATAAGGAGTTTGGGGTTAAATGTGGCTATCAATGATAATTAATGATTATCAGAGATAAGGGTTTGGAGTCTTTGACAGAGTCGAGGTTGGCAACATTCACTCTTGTACAATATCGAATAGACAGCACACCGGTCCTTAGGTCGTTTAGCTGAGCTGCAGAGAAGAAGTTATTTTATTTCAGTTATATTGATGATCACACTCTGAAAGTTGTTTTATTTTGAAAAACCCTTTAATAACATCTGCCTGTTCCTCTTGCTGTGCTTCACACAAACCTGTTTCAGTTGTTATAGCCAAAAAAATAAGCCCTGAAGTTAAAATGAGTGGAACACAAACGTCTTCAGAGAACAACTGTGGCCCAATGATGAGACAGAAGAAGAGCCAACGACTGCGGAGAAAAAGGAAGCTACATGTCGGGAGATTAACAACTGTCCTCGAGCTGGCTGAACTGGAGCTGTGGGGACGGCGAGTGGACAACTACTGGACACTGCAAACGACGGTGGCCTCCAGAGGCTAAAAACATGGCTACTCAGCACCATGAGTCAAACCCGCCTCAACAGTGTTGCTGTGTGCCATGTACATAAAGATGATGTGAGAAAAAAACAAAGAGAAAAACATTGGGCCTCATTCATGAACCGTTCTTACGAACAAATTTGTTCTTAAGTCCCACTTACGAAGATTTTACGAAGATTGTGGCATTCATGAATTTTTTCTTATCTAGGATTTTTTCTTAGGCAAGAACAAATCCTACGAACACTCAGGAGTACTCTTACGCACATTTCAGTGCCGAAATGTTGGCATGGTTGTGTTTTCTTCTCTTGTGTAGTTCAATAAAATGCAATATTACAGTGATAATTCTGTCATATTTATTCATTTATTTATTTATTTCATATTTTTGGTAATTTACAAAGAATTTAAATTCTAAAATAAATAAAATGTGCCAATGATTTAAGATAAATCAAGTAAATTGGAAACATGCCATCAATTAGTAACCCCCCCACCCTATTTATACGTGGCATTTCTCCATCCAAGGCCCGCAAAACAATGGCATATATATTGCTCCTGCGGCTTTCATCAATGTAAGAACACAGCTGCGAACAACTCTGAGGCTTACGAACGAGTTGGTGAATCTGACGTGGGTTTTCTTAAGGAACCTCTTAAGAACATCTTAAGAAAGAATCTAAGAAGATTCTTAAGAAGATATTGGTGAATGAGGCCCATTCTTACCACAAGTAGTCCAAGATTCACATACTGCTGAACTAAGCACTTCCTAGACTACTTACATGTAGAATATTACTGTGTACTGTCTCACCTGGAGAAGCCTGGAAACTCTGTGAGGATTATGATCTTTGATTTCTCCAGTGCATTCAACACCATTCAGCCTGCACTTCTGGGGGATAAGCTGGAGCTCACGGGGATGGACCAACCCCTCACATCCTGGATCCTGGATTACCTCACCAGCCGACCACAGTATGTGAGGACTCTGGACTGTGTTGGACACAATAATATGCAGTACGGTGGCCCACAGGGAACAGTCCTGGCCCCTTTCCTGTTCTCCCTGTGCACCACAGACTTCTACCACTAATCACCTCACAGACATCTACAGAAGTTCTCTGACAAGCTGTCGTCGGCCTCATCAGGGATTGGGACGACAGAGCCTACAGAGAACTTATTCAGGACTTTGAGGACTGGTGCCAGCAGAACCACCTCCAGCTCAATGCCAGGAAGACCAAAGAGCTTTCTATGACTCGCTGGTCCAACTGTGTGAAGGAGAGGTATCTCAGGTCCAGGTGTGTGAAGGAGATGTACCACAGGTCCAAGTGTGTGAAGGAGAGGTACCGCAGGTCCAAGTGTGTGAAGGAGAGGTACCGCAGGTCCAAGTGTGTGAAGGAGAGGTACCGCAGGTCCAAGTGTGTGAAGGAGAGGTACTACAGGTCCAAGTGTGTGAAGGAGAGGTACCACAGGTCCAAGTGTGTGAAGGAAAGGTACCAACGGTCCAGTGTGTGAGGAGAGGTACCGCAGGTCCAAGTGTGTGAAGGAGAGGTACCGCAGGTCCAAGTGTGTGAAGGAGAGGTACGCAGGTACAGGTGTTTGAAGGAGAGGTACCGCAGGTCACGTGTGAAGGAGACGGTACCGCAGGTCCAGGTGTGTGAAGGAGAGGTACCGCAGGTCCCAGGTGTGTGAAGGAGAGGTACCGCAGGTCCAAGGTGTGAAGGAGAGGTACCGCAGGTCCAAGTGTGAAGGAGAGGTACCGCAGGTCCAGGTGTGTGAAGGAGAGGTACCACAGGTCCAAGTGTGTGAAGGAGAGGTACCGCAGGTCCAAGTGTGTGAAGGAGAGGGTACTACAGGTCCAAGTGTGTGAAGGAGAGGTACCACAGGTCCAAGTGTGTGAAGGAGAGGTACTACAGGTCCAAGTGTGTGAAGGAAAGGTACTACAGGTCCAAGTGTGTGAAGGAGAGGTACCGCAGGTCCAAGTGTGTGAAGGAGAGGTACTACAGGTCCAGGTGTGTGAAGGAGAGGTACCGCAGGTCCAAGTGTGTGAAGGAGAGGTACTACAGGTCCAAGTGTGTGAAGGAAGGTACCGCAGGTCCAAGTGTGTGAAGGAGAGGGTACCGCAGGTTCCAGGTGTGTGAAGGAGAGGTACCGCAGGTCCAAGTGTGAAGGAGAGGTACCACAGGTCCAAGTGTGTGAAGGAAGAGGTACCACAGGTCCAAGTGTGTGAAGGAGAGGTACCGCAGGTCCAAGTGTGAAGGAGACGGTACCACAGGGTCCAAGTGTGTGAAGAAGAGGTACCCACAGGTCCAAGTGTGTGAAGGAGAGGTACTACAGATCCAAGTGTGTGAAGGAGAGGTACCACAGGTCCAAGTGTGTGAAGGAGAGGTACCACAGGTCCAGGTGTGTGAAGGAGAGGTACCACAGGTCCAAGCTAACTTCTGGCTTAGCGCCTGTATTTGGAGAGATTGTTAGTTTATCCTGACAAAACGTTTGATTCTGATCATTAACTTGAGCTGTACAAATTAAATGAGGCAGGAATAAGTCAGCATACTGAACAACAACATTGAGCTTGAAGTTTAACTTATTGTTACTATTTAACAGCCGGCTGGAACACGGATTCAGTTCCTGGTGATGATGCTACTTCACTCTCCCATGAAATACGATAACAAAATGGGCAGCATCCTGCTGAACGATGGCTCGCTTGACTTCAGACAGAACATCAAATATTGACATGAGGAGGACACAAAGTGACAGTTTCATTACATTACATTACATCATTACACAAGGGAGAAAAACACAAATGCAAACTCATCTGTTGGCAATATGATAAGAATCAATTGCCTCTTTATAAAAGGTTTACCTGGTTTCAAAAACCTGCATATACATGCTAATTGTGGTGTAAAAGTGATGGTGTTAACCTTTTGTAGAATGTAGTGATTGAAACTTTAATAAAAAGCTCATTTGTTCTATAAGTTAACTTTTCTTTTCATGTAGTTTATAGATCAGCAGCAGGGAAAATTGAGCACTTAACAGATGAAATGATTTATGATTTTAAACATCACACACAGTTATCACAAAAATATCACTTTCTCTCTTTCTGTCATAATCTCCAACTGTCACGATCTTATCAAGGCACAACAAACAAAAAGCCTCAAAACTACCTGGTTGTGTTGACATTAAAATATTTGTTCATTCAGTCCTGCATAGTTCCTTGTTATTGTGTATTTACAGAATGTGTATTTTCAAAGATCCGCCTGTTGTGACGTCATGGCGCCTTCTGCAGATATAAGACGTGAAGTCGTGAGGCTGCGACAGACCGAAGGAGAAGCAGCAGTTTGTCTCTGTTTCCTCTGAAGGTGAAGCCTCTTCAGTTCAACCTGCAGGTGAGTTCAGACAGGTGAGCATCCGACCAGGAGACAGATTCACTTTTGTCTTTTTGGGATTCTTCCTTCGACCCAAAATGACAGAATTAGCAAAAAGTTGAGCTGAAGGTTGTAAACGTTTGGTCACGTTGCAGTAATATTTGCTACACAGACTGTGACTGTGATAACGATGGTGAACGTTGCTCCAGCCGGACCGACTTTTGATGCAGTGTTGTGGTGAAGCTCCGACCGTCACTCCCTGTTGTCCTGAGCGTGGTGTATTTTCATGGGGAGTGACGCGGATGAAGCTTCTCTGCAGTCTTGTTTCTGTTCTCTGATTTAATTCTTCTTGTGTCTTCAGAGTCTCAGACAGATCCACATCAGCGGTGTTACTTCCAGCAAAAACTGACGATGAAGGTGAGTCTGTGAACTGATGTCTGACAGATGTCAGAGTTCTGTCAGTGTGAAGAAGCTTGTGATATCTGACTTTGACCACACCGACCTGAAACTAGAATCCAAACTGCTCAATCAGTGTGTGTGATTCAAACCTCGGTCCAAATGACATCATGTCCTGTGTTCAGCTGCTCTCAGTCGTCGTCCTCCTCCTGGCTCCAGCGCTCACCAGCGGCATTAAAAAGCATCCGAGGGACTGCAGTGTCATCCATCAGGACAAGAGCCAACGCAGTGGTGTGTTCACCATCTATCCTGATGGACCCAGGTCTGCTGTCCAGGTACACTTCCTCCTCTCGGGGTCGCAGGTTGACATTTATGTAAACCAGCAGGTGTTTTCCTTTTGAGGCGGACGCTGAGTCAGATCATAGGATCATCAAATGTCTGACCTGATACTTTCTGTAGTGTTTCATCCTAATCTGGTCCTTTCAGTCAGTAATCATCAGACATCAGCCCGTCGTGGCACACACAGCCTCATGTATACAGTTCAGACAGCTGTGACTTCACTAACTGACTGTGTGTGTGTGTGTGTAGGTGTACTGTGACATGGACTCACTGAGAGGAGGCTGGACGGTGAGTACTGAACTGAACTTCATCCAGTCATAGCTGAGTGGTTTTCAATATGAAGCTCCCATCACAATAAATCACACACCAGTAAAACTGTGTTGAACCCTGAGCTGTCAGGTGTTTCGTGTGTTGGTCCCTCCAGGTGTTCCAGAGGAGGATGGACGGCTCGGTGAACTTCTACAGGCCCTGGGATCAGTACAGGACGGGCTTTGGGAGCGCTGCTGGAGAGTACTGGCTCGGTGAGTGACGGAACCAAACCAACCATCATGTGACCTCATGAAATCAGGATCAGGACCACTTTAACACAAATAAGACATTTCAATTCCAAGAAAAAACAACCGCCCTAGCAACGTTGAACTGGACCTCATCACGGTCCGTGTGAAAGTCACTGCTGAGGGAGTGGAAACATTAAACTGAAATTTAGAGTCTAAGTCTTTAGATGAATCGGTTCTTCCTGTTACTGTTCACAGTTTGTTTATGGCCTGATATACTCTGTGTGTGTGTGTGTGTGTTTGTGTGTGTGTGTGTGTGTGTGTGTGTGTGTGTGTGTGTGCAGGTCTGGACAACATCCACCACCTGACTAAAGGCCGTAAAGTTGAGCTCCTGGTCCAGATGGAGGACTTTGAGGGGAAATCAGTATTTGCTCGTTACACTTCGTTCTCTGTTGGAGGAGAATGTGACGGATATTTACTGAAGGTGTCTGGATTCATCAACGGAGGGGCAGGTCAGTGAGTCGACGGCGGGCTGTGAATCATTCTTTAAGAAACACGAGACATCGTTGATGTTAGAGAGTCGACAGGAAGCTCAGATGAGATTAAATACTAACAACTTGATGTGCAGACAGGACCTCGGTGCAGGACGCCAACAAGGCTCAGCTGGTCCTGCCAGACTACAGGACCAGCCACTGAACAAGAGACGGCCATTAAAATGCACTGATATGATTTTTAATGCAGTAATCTCAAGAGTTAATTGTTGGGTAATCAGGAGATAATCAACCTGTTATCAAGAGAAAACTACAGTTTGTTGGTCAGAGATCAGCAGTGTCAGCCTGCACAGATGGTGTCTGATTAAAATGATGAGGTCAAAGATCATCTCACCTTCAGTTTGACAGAGATTCTGATATGATTCACACACTTTTAAAAAGCTTGTATGACGTACTGCAGCTGCCCTCACAAGGTACGTACTGTTTCCTGCAGTCTGGATCCAACTGGGACACACGACTGCTCACAGTACAAGAACGTAGTTCTGCCACTGAACTCTCACATGTCAGTGAGCTGTCAGAGGTTTTATTTCCACGTGACACACCGTGACGTATATCTGCCGCTGTGCAGAGGATTGTGGGTCAGAACAGCCAGAAAGCTGGCTGGCTTCATACTGAATGATGAGGCCGGATGAAGTCGGACATGCTGGTGTTTCTGTCACACTACACTTCACATACAGCTGCATCTCAGTAAATTAGAATATCATGGAAAAGTTAGAATGGAAACTTTCATATATCAGGCACAGTAACACCACAGTCAGCTCACCAGCTGCTAGTAGTTCTGTCATGTGGGCAGGTGAGTCCTGCAGGAAAAGGAAACCAGCGTCTCCAAACAGCAGAAATCTGCTGTAACATTCTGGCTGTAATCACCAAACTTCAAACTAGAATATATCAAAGTTTCTGTTTTTGAATGAAGTTACGGAATAAAAGGAACTTTTCCATGATATTCTAATTATTTCAGATGCTGCTGTACTTCATATTTGTTGGGAATAGATGGTAGGGCAGGTGTGGTTATTAGAAAATTATAATTATTCAAATTAAATTAATAAAACTTAATACAAATTATGATTAAATCACAACTGTTCCTTCAGTCCATCTGATGAATCAGCGTAGTTTTTTTAAAGTTACGCTGATGTTTAAAGTTTATATTAATCTACCACCACTGTGGTTCTTGTATGTGTTTCTGTAGGAGACGGCCTCAAGCATCACAACGGACAAAAGTTCACCACCTTCGACAAAGACCAGGATGTCTGGGGAGGGAACTGTGCAAAATCATTCCTGGGAGCGTTCTGGTACGGAAAATGTCACGCCACAAATCCCAACGGGGTTTATCGTTGGGGGGCTGATAAAACTCTCTATGCTGTTGGAGTGGAGTGGGCCGTGTGGAAGGGTCATGACTACTCTCTGAAGAGCATCAGGTTTAAGATCCGTCCTGTGCACTAGATCTCCAGGACCATCGTACAGCAGAATATCATCAGCTGACCTCTTCAGTGATTTCTTTCTCTTTCTATCATTAAGCATGTAATCTCTTAACGGGCCGAGTTTTCCTGAAACTGGTTCCCAGCACAGTCCAGCAGCACACCAACCCATGTTAGTGAACATCTGTGGTGTCTCGCAGCAGCAGCTGTTAGCAGCAGTTAGCAGCAGCAGTTAGCAGCAGCAGTTAGCAGCAGCAGCAGCAGCAGTTAGCAGCAGCAGTTAGCAGCAGTTAGCAGCAGGATGGAGATCCGTCCTGTGCACTAGATCTCCAGGACCATCGTACAGCAGAATATCATCAGCTGACCTCTTCAGTGATTGCTTTCTCTTTCTATCATTAAGCATGTAATCTCTTAACGGGCCGTGTTTTCCTGAAACTGGTTCCCAGCACAGTCCAGCAGTACACCAACTCATGTTAGTGAACATCTGTGGTGTCTCGCAGCAGCAGTTAGCAGCAGTTAGCAGCAGCAGCAGTTAGCAGCAGTTAGCAGCAGCAGTTAGCAGCAGCAGCAGCAGTTAGCAGCAGGATGTAGATTAAATATTTTTAGAGTGAATAATTAGAAAACTGGTGCCGTCTGCTGGCCTTTAGAAATGTGGGCTCAAAGTGAACATAGGAGCTTATGAGGAAGTTGGTGGTCTGTGAACTTCCATCGCCTGTGATCAGCACAACATTGATAAAATCAGGCTGAACTGGTGAACTGACCTGCAGCAGTGACTCCTTCAGCTGGACTGCTGCTCCATGTGAGCCAGCAGGACCGTCAGCCCGTCTGCAGTTAATGGATAAAGATCTATGTTTAGTCTCACGGTGTGTTCATCTCTGCACTGTGTTGATATTTGGTGGAGGGTTAAACCTTAATGTGAATCATAACCTGCTGTATGATGACAATAAATAAGAAGCTGAGCATCAACTGATGTGATCTGATGTCTTCATGTGCTCAGATGTGTTATTTGTTATGTCTCCCAGTATGGGGCGCAGATTGTAAAGTTGCACATGCTAAAATAAACTTTTTGCCACATTTAGCAACAAACCATGTTTAAAAAACATATATGAATTTTAAAATGCTACTTTTGTACTTTGTAATATTTACTTCTCTTGTAAAAATATAACGTCAATGTTAAATCTAAATGTTAAATGTTTAATCTAAACGTTAAATGTAAATGCTAAATATTACATTTAAATTTCACAGGTGAAACAAAATATTTAAGTAATATGCAAATTCACACTTCCTGTCACCTGAAGTACCAAAATAAAAGCATGAAGAAAACATGGCTACGCAGCACAGCGACCCAAACCCACCTCAACAGTGATGCTGTGTACCGTGTACATAAAGACAAGCTGGACTGGTAAACAGAAAACAGGTGGCTGAACAGTTTGTCTCCTGTGAGGAGGGCAAAAAGAACACTTTTGGTTCTTTGAATGAAAGGGAGTTGGTCACATGTTCATTGGTCAGTTTGTTCAATGTCACATTGATCGACCATTTTATGTAATTGTAACCAATTTTATGTAATTGTAACCAATCTTTTGAGCAGTTTGAGTTGGCAAAGTTGATGAGTTTGTGTAAATTAATTCAAATAAAAACATATAACAACAGAACACACAGCCATTAAGATTCTCCCCCCACAAACCTCATCCATCCCCCACACTTTTGAAGAGCTTGCTACGCCCCTGTTCATGATACCTTCAGTTCATTACCGAGAATAATTACTGTAAAAGTATCGTATGTTTCACAGGTCTGAGAGGGAGACTGCAGTCTGACCCAAATTCAGAGCGGTTTCATTGCGATTACCGTAAATTTTGCGGTTGATTTGACCAAGCAAAGCGTGAACCACGGCTGGCTGGACCGCAGTATAATGGCGTCACCTGACAAAACAAAACACCTACAAACCACTGAGGGGAATTCACAACCTCTCATCTTCAGATCCACTGAGTGTATGTTTGTATTCCCCATCAGCTCCAGCAGATGTAGACAGAGATCCACTAGATTAACTCACAACTGGAGAGAAAACAAACACTGACAGTCAAACAGTGTGACACACCTGCTCTGTGTTTACTGCCACACCACCTACTGGGCAAAGAGGGAATTACATCTAAAATGTCCCTTTAAAAGGCAGAGCCTGACAGTCACATACCTGAGGTGATGGTTATTGATCAGCCCAGACTACAGAGAGCAGCATGATGATGTCTGTCTGCAGCTAGCTGCAGTTAGCATCTGTCTGGTTCCTCTGTGGGATCATTGAACTGGGTTCTGACCCGTCCAGGTTCTGTTGATACAGATAATCTCCACAGATGAACTCCACTCTGTGATGTGTGAAGCTAAATTAACTGTGTAGCAGTAAGAAGCTAATGCTAGGCTACAAACAGATGACATCACAGTCACATGACTGAAACGTCTCCACCACTAAGAGTCTTACTGCACAATTACTATCCAGGTTTTCTATAAACTGATCAATGTACAAGTTGTAAAGTCAGAGTTAGAACAGTGTGTAACTAAAGTGGCCTGTAAAGACGGACTAGTGAGTAGATGAGTCTCCGTGTTCGCTGTGAGGACGTTTAATGTCCCCGACAACCTCTGTAGTCTCATTCAGACACTCGTTAGCAACCGCTAACTGTTTTTAACACATGAAGAGCTTCATAATTAAACTGTGTACCACAACCAGACACCTTATTTCACACAGTTAACAGAAAACACATTAAACAGACTAACATGCTAATATGCTAGCTGATTTGTCATAGCTGAGGGTCGACCACTCGTGCTGTAATCACAAACAGTGACTGGAAACAATACTTACTGTGATGTAACGCAGTAAGTATGGTCTTTTGCAGTTCAACAAAACTTAAGAGGGTTGAATACATTTAACAGGCCATCGTTCTCTTTGTTGATTAAAGATGCAGCATGTGTCGTCCTGTTGGGTGCAACGAAAGTTAAGATGGACCCGATCTGGATCCAGAACATAGAAAGTCTGGGTCCAGATCAGATTGGGTCCTTGACTTTCCTGGAAACCAGTGAGAAAGAATGACAAAACACCCTTTCCACATGACCAAGACTTTACTTCACAGCTCAGTGCCCATCGGTCCCGTACAAACACAACATGGGCTCCAACAACCATCAGACTTTTTGCACTGTCAGCAGAATCCAAGCAGGTATAACTTCCTCTCATGGTTAACCCTGTTTTTCTCATGCGTAAAAAACAGGCATAGTGCCAACACATCGGAACAGAAGATTAAAGACTTGAAATGTACACTTTGCTTGGCAAGATAAAAAATAAAGATTTTATGGGAAATGATTCTATTATATACATTTCAGAGCATAAACAAAAATAAAAACACCCAGAAAATAGAATGATTAAAGCATGCCCATTGTCACACCATGAGGAGGAGGCGAGCAGCGAGCTATTTATTTTCTGTTCACATCCAGCTCTTCTCTTCATCCAAGACCATAATGAGTACAGGATACAGTGAGGACTTGTTTATCATATTAACATTGTTTGGGCATTCGAACGGTCCAATTTGATCTTTTTTGGGCCTGTTTATCCCAACAGGAAGGGGAGAACTATATCAAATAATTTAAAGGTACAGAATTTTGTACATGTTGTTTTCCCTCTACAGATTCAATGTATTAGTGATATACTTCACCATGCAATGTGATCCAAGCAGGGTACTGTCAATAGAAGAGTAATATAGCTGTGGACAAGCTGGGAGTATTGTGTAAGGTGAGAGTCTCTGAAACCGGACGTGTTGGAGGCCATGATTCTCCACTCCAGAAAGCAGTCAGATCGAAGACTGACCAGGGAGCAGCAGATGTATCCATAGCACCATGGCAGCCACGCTCCTGTACGACAGTCAAGATTACTGGAAGCCCATAAAGATAGTTCAGTAAGCTGTCCTTGGAAAATATAAGAGGTCTGTATACATGAAATGAATTGAAGGAGGTCATTGTAACATCACAGTCTTATATGGAATCTGGTGAGAACCTTTGAGGCGTAGCTTGTCCGAGGACTGTTTATACACAAACATGTCTCAGCAACGAGTCTCTTTGTATTATCTAGCGGGCACCGCCTTCTCCCTGGCATTCAGCTTTCCCTTGGCTGCCCCGGCTGGTTTCGGCCTGGCTCTGGCGGGCGTGGTGCCAGAGCAGGTCTGGGCGGTGGCTTCCTGCGAGGCGCTGCGCCGCATGGTTGTTGTAGTCCTGGGCGGGAGCATGGGGACAGTTGGGGCTCGAACCGAGAGGGGCTGCCTGGACGGACATACTCTCTGAGGAGAGGGGCTGTCAGTCCTGCAGTGGGTGGAGCTAAGGCTGCGTCGGGTTCCAAACAGGACTCGGAGGGGCATTCGAGGGCTGCCGGACGGGGCAGGGGCAGTAGAGGGACGGGGACATGAGGAGGATGACCTGGGTGAAACTGGTTTGGATTTCCGTTGAGTGTTGAGAGTGCTTAGTCCAATTTTCTGATTTCTGTGGAAAGAAGAGCACAGTGAAGGTGTTGTTTCTTTAAATTTAACTCCTTCAACATCAAAACTTTTATACACTCAAAGAGATGAAAAGAATCATACCCGTTAGCGAAGGATGTTGCTCCTTTGTTAATGGTGGAGTCTGGCATGGAGAGAGGAGAAGGAGCAGCAGCAGCAGCAAGTCCAACTGAAGGCCTCTTTATGGGGGTGACGGGCCGAGGGATTCTGCTCCTACACTCCTTGGAGCCTTGTTCTTCTGTCGTTTTGAGACGGGAACTCCTCCTGGACTCATCCAAGGTATGTGTGTCTTCCTCTGAGCCGGTGGTGGACAGAGTTTCAGAAGCCCTCCGACGCTCATCGTCCCCAGAAGATAATGATGACGACGTCCCAGACAGCATCCTCCTCCTCATCCAGCGACCCTGTTGCTTCTGGACCAGCATGCGGGCCAAGTCTAGCTGCCTGGCTCGCTGCTGAAGCCGAGCTCGAGCTGAAAGGGAGGAGGACTGTTCTGAGCCAGAGTCCTCTTCAGATATGAGGACTGGTATTCTGCTTCGGATTCTGGGCTTTATGGCAGCAGGAAGTTCTGATTCAGTTGTCTGAAGCATGGCTGCTTCAGCAACAGATGATGGCTGTTTCTTAGGTTCCTGCACCAGATCTTCATGTTCATGAACTGTTGACATGGCCTCTGGAACAGGCTCCAAAGACGGGGCAAGGATAGCTGACGGACCATTCTCAGTATTGGGATGTTTGTCAGCTTGTCCCTGTTTGTCAGCTGGCGTAGTTTGATCTGGCACTGAATCCTCTGGAGTAACGTCAGTCACTGGTGCTCCTCCGTGCTCACAGGTGTCCTCATCTACAGCTGATGCCTTCATGATGACCAAGACTTCCCGGTCAGTGTCCTTGGCAGAATGACCATTGGAAGACATGACATTAAGGTGTGATGTCTCTGCAATATGGATAAAAGTGCGCTCTACTTTGGTGAAGGGTGGTGATGCAGGAGCGATGGGAGTGGACGGCCTCAGGTCTGACCTGAGAGCAGGAGACAAACGGCCGGTTTCACCAGGTTCAGGCTGACTCGCCTCCCCAACTAGCAAGCGGTCATTACGAGATGGGAGGCCACATGGCGTGGCCAACTCCTCAAGAACATGATCACCACCAGAGGGAGACTTGCGAGTGTCTCCAGGGGAGAAGAGGACCAGGGTTTTTGAAGCATCCTCCAGGTCAGGGTCTGCATCAGCAGCTGAGGTGTGCTCCCTCGGGCCCCTCTGGTCCTCGGCCATGAGTGTTGAAGGAGCAGCATCTTGGCTACGTTCAGTGCTCTTCTGACTGGCCTCGCTGTTGGACTCACTCTTTGTGACATCATCATCCTTTGGCCCCGGAGGTTCTGGGACATCTTCGTCTGGCGTGGCAAAGCTCCGGCGCTGAGGCAAGGTACCCGTCAGCATGACCGTGAGGAAATCAGCCCTCTTGGCCTGCAGCTGAGGAAGGATGTGGAAATGCTCCTTCTCGTCACTCTGGCCTTTTGTCCGATAGTCAGGGGAGGGTGGCGACGGCATGCTCTGCTCGGTGGGCGACAACACCTGGAAACAATACAACAACACTGTATTACAACTAAATCCACATGGAACAAAAACATTATGGATATAGTTTACTGACGAAGCTTATACACATCACAATACTTTGACAATCAACATGTATGACAAAGATACACAATCACTCACACAATGTACCAAAACAACTCAGTACTATAATCTCTGGCAGTGAGATGAGGCTTGTTGACACAAATCAATAGAAAAAAATGGAAATAAGTGGTAAGGATTTAGAGGAAGCTAACGTGTAGTAGCACCTTACTAACATTCGCTAAGAAAGACAGCAGGAAGGGATGTATTTTGCCCCCAAAACCATTTTAATGTCATTTTGGTTGTACACAAGCTTTTCAAGATTGTCTAGATTACATACATTGATATAAAAGGCACAAAAAAATGCATTGCAGAGTTTATCCTTAGACAGCACGCAGTCTGATATCAGGTGATTTTCAAGTGTTTCCCTTCATAAAGATTTAACATACAGCCTGTACATACATACTAAACCCCGCTAATTATCATGCTATTAGAGATTAACTGCAAACCTAATGACTTTCTACATTTCTGTATATATGTACACAGTTATCATTTGGATTTACAAAAAGTTTAAAATACATGCTTTACCTGTAAATTATACAAGCAGTACTGTACAATCATATAGTGATAGAAAAGAAACATAACTGTATTGTACACGTGAAAGACACTCACGGATCAACACACTGAACTCTCCTCATCACCTCCACATCAGAAACTCTGCTGTTATTGCAAAAACTTTAAAGGAACATTCAGGCATTTTAATGAAACGCTCTTGTTTTTGTCATCAGAGTCAGATGGGAACTGCACAGGACACAGTTTCAGTATTCCAGTGTAGAGAGAGGACAAGGATGCGTTAACCTTAGCTTAGCTTAGCACAAAGACTGAAAGAAAGGGGCTAGCCTAGCACCATGAAAAGAGAAGTCAAATTTACTTCCCAACAACTCTAAAACTGACCGATTCACATGTTGTTAAATAAACAGATTTAGAAATAGAAAAAAACTGATAGATTAATGTTAGCTTCACTTCTGTGTGCTCAGTAAAGAAATATGTTGAGCCTCGCTTAGCACAAACTAGAAGCATGTTAACACACTAGCTAAGCTCAATTAAACCTTACAGTGAAATAAAATCCACTTTCTAACAACTGTGTGATTTACACGATGCATCTTGTTTACTGAAGTGTTGAAGGAGAAATGTTTTGTTTTAGCAGCAGTTAGCATTGAAGCTATTTATTAGCCAACACTCGCTGGGAGCAGTTACTTAACACAGCAGCTCTGCAGACCTCAACTCATAGTGTGGTTGTTTGTTTTAGCTGACTACAGAATGGATTGCAGACTAGCTTTAATGCTAACAAGACTTGTGCTAAAGTAGAAGCGGAGCTAGCAGTTTCCACCTGCTTCCAGTCTTTGTGCTAAGCTACGCTAAACACCTCCTAAACCTCTCTCAGTGCTGTAAACACATGGATGAAAACGACTAATTTTGGACTGACAAAAAATATTTCTTAAACTACCTGAATGCTCCTTTGAGAATGTGGCGCACAGTCGCAACAAGCTCAACATGGAGACGAGTGTTCACCTATAGACAAGATGCAGTTTTGTTCTTCCCACAGACACATTACCTATACAATATCACCCTGTTATTCCATAAAGATCAGCACTAACATATAAAATATGCAATAAAACGTATGTCTGGGAGGAACTATACAATATTTTTTTAACATTTATATAATTCTACTGTGTGATTCATGAGGTATAAATCTTTTGTGGCAGACTGTGGAAAAGTTTTGTGGGACTTTTAAGCTAAATCATCTTGTTTTTCGAGGCTTCAAAGCTGCAGTAATGTTGATGGAAATAACATTTTACTATTAATAAAACTTTCCAATAAATAGATTTTCTGGGGCAAAGATAACCACTGCCTGCTACTTTTTACCATCACATCTACATGCTGCACTGCTACAGATCTCATATTTCTTTTTCAATTTGTATTCCTGAAATCATTTTCAGGGTTATTTAATTTCTTTGAGGTGTAATTTGTAAGAAATGGCCAGAATGCAAAGGTGTCTCCAAAACTATAGCTAAAGGTATAGCAACCAGCTGCCATTAGCCAATTAGCCAACCTTGTACAACAGCGTGAGTCACTGAACTCTGAGAGCGACGGAGGTCAACATGAAGACAGAGGACACAGTACAGAGGTGATTTACAGCACAGAGGTGATTTACAGCGGCTCTGACCAGGACTATGACTCCGAGCATGAGAAGACACATTAGGAGAGGACAGAGAGAGAGTCGGACATCATCAGCGTGTAGAGATAGAATATCTTCATATGTTACTGTGAACTGAGGATTGATTTGGACCGAACCAGAGGAGACTGTGGAGACAAACCAGAACTGTTCTGGTGACTCTGACTCAGTTTGAGTCCAGTCTGAATGAAGTGAGTCTGACGACGAGTTAACGAGCAGATTAAACTGGTCTGAGTTCAGTCGGAGACAGAAACTAGAGTTCAGACGGTGGACCGTCTGATTTTTTTGTCAAAATATTTCCTTTCTTCACATTTATGAGTTTATGTAGTCGACTCATTAGACTCAGTAGTGAACTGAAACTACAGGCTGTCAGACTGTCACCTCTGGAGCTACTCATTGGTGCTAGGCGGCTAGCTGGTTAGCATGCTAACTTCAGTAGACATCTCTGCAACACAGAACAGAGACACTCTTTTGTTTCTTCAGTCTGTTCATGTTGGCTCAGCTTTTAAGTAATGAATGATATTCTGGCCATACCTTACAGATCGCTCCTTTAAATAAAGGGGAGCAGCAGCTTGAGCACATTGAGTAAATTTTCTATGTCCAAAAGAGGCTCAATAATTGTATGAATTTTGGGCTTCATTAAATTAATATATAAGTTATTACACAAGTATATGCTCACTGCATGATAGTGAACACAGTTTGTTTGGAGTGAACAGCAGTATAAGTAAGTATTTGACTCTCACACTACAGATGTGACGGTTTGAAGAATGATTTCAGATCCTGGGTCTTATTTTAGTTGTTGTGGTCATAATTCCTCTGGACCACAATGATTTTAATGATCTTTTCTATTGACTGAAAAACTGCTTCAACAACGGGAAGAACCAAGAACTAAGCACCCTAAAACAGAAAGAAGGGTCCTAACATCACTGAGTCTCTGGTGCCAGACTGTGTTGAAGTCTAGGGGAAAAACACTCAAACTTCTGATATGAAATGAAAGACCTCATCTCTGAAGTGTGCTTTTTGATTTCATATCAGAAGTTTTCTCCCATAGACTTCAACACAGCTGACAACAGAACCTCAGTGACGTGAGGTGTTTTAGTTTCCTTGGACAGTTGTAGGAAGTAGCTCTTTGAAATTTGCCGACTGTCTACTCGAGACACCTTCACATTGGTTTTGTTCTCCTGTAATAAAGCAGCAGAATCAAGTCTTAACATGGCCGATGGGAATCATGTACAAAAACTCAGCTCCTTTATCCAGAAACTGTCATCTCAAACAGCCTCCTGAGCCCACGATGTGGCCAGACTTCCTCCACTTACAACCAAACACTGAGGTTAAATGTTCCGATCAACACTGCAGAGGGAAGCTGTGATGGAGGATGAAGAATCTGTGACTATCGGCTGCTTCTCGTCACGTTAACATGTGGACTCGTCAGCACTGATCCGTGAGTATCTCCTCTAGCGGTGAAAATTATTTACAAAAGAATCACAGACATTTTTCAGTCAGAGGTGTATATTCACTGTGGTTTTGTTGTAATTACAGTACAGTGTTGTTTTCAGTCATTTACAGTCAGAGGTGCATGTCGTACAAACAGTAGATCTCATGCAAAGAGTGGCGACAGTCTGTAAACAGTCTTTTTGTACGACATGCCGTCATTAATGCTGCAGATCGTTTTTTTTAAACTGTTGTCAGCAGAGTGAGCGCACTCGAAGCTCTCCACCGCCGCTCTGGACTGAATGTGGCACTGCGTTCATGATGACACAGGACAAAACATTGACGTGTATCAGTGACAATCTTGTACGGTAGGTGAATCATTTTGCAGACGTGCAAAATAAAGTTCAGAGTTAGCAGCTAGTCCACTTCATACATTCTCTAAGTGGTTATAGTGTGACGTTATGCGAAATATAAAACAGCCAGGACATCCTGAACTCAGCATGAAGCAGCATGAAAAAACAAGCTCTGGAAGTCGCCTCGGCGCAGAGGGACATCTCCTGCTCGGGCTGAGCCAACGCTAACGCCTCGAGCTTTATGAAACAGCAAGTGGTGCATATTTACTTAATGTAGCCCTTTACCAAACTGAGAAAGCAACCGTTTGGCCTTCATTGCACAAAATGGCCGTCCTAGCTAACTCATGTAGCCATATTTTGGAAGTGCACTGCCAAAATGTTTCTGGATGTGCCCGACTGTTCGAACGACAAGTCGTGTATCACAGAGCGCTGCTTTGGTCTGACGTTAGCAGCAGCCTGATATTCAGTCTCAACAGCTCCGGAGACCACAAACCAAAAACTAACTTAAAGTGTTTGTAGTTTTCCTACTGAAAGCCTCCGTCTCTCAGGACAGAACAGTCCTTTAAAGGACAAAAAGTCTTGTTCAAAATAGAGAACATTGTCCTGCAGACCAGTTAACTCTCAAAAATCTGGAGGCTCTGATAAACTGAACTAATGTTTGAGGCGACACTTAAACAAGCTGTTGATGTTGTTCAACTGTTCTTCTGTGTCTGTGCTGTTAATTTAACAACCAGTGAGCAGAGACAACCTCCTCTTCTCAAACAAACTCCTGGGATTTGGTTTGTTTCGGGGGGGATCGGTCAAAGACAATCAAATGTCCACACATAAGTTAGAACTGAATAATTTCAAATCACATTTTTGGGGATTTGTGGGACTTTGGATCAAGCTCTGGTCGTCCCTCAAGGTCTCAAGTATCTGATTCTCACAGCTTGCTCACTGGATGTGAGATGATGATTGGATGGTGTTTCCTCCTGAATGTTTCCACTGAGTAGAAACATTTCCAGTGGATGTCTTTTCGACGTCCACTGCTGACGTCCACGTGATGTCCTTACAGGGTTTAACATTAAAGTCTCTATACTGTAATGTTAGACGTCTTTTCAACTTCAGTCACAGATGTTTAAAGAACTTGTTGTTGTTCAAAAAAAAGGTTTCATGACATGACATTTTTACCTCATGCAGCAAAAACTACAGCGAGTTTTCAAACCCTGAACCTCGACCTCAGGAGCTGCACGATGCACAAACTTTACCTGGAGAGCTACTCAATAGATTAATTAAATATCCGACCTTCATCCAGAAGGTTAATGTTCAAAGGTTTGATGAACATGATATTTAATAAATCTGATGTAGCAGCTCTCCAGGTAAAGTTCGCGCCTCCTGCAGCTGCTGAGGTCGAGGTTCAGGGTCTGAATCCTCGCTGTAGTTTTTGCTGCATGAAGTTAAATCTGGTGTCAAGAAAACTTTAATTTTGAACCACAACAAGTTCTTTAAACATCTGTGACTGAAGTTGAAAAGACATCTAACATTGTCAAACACACAGTTCAGAGACTTTAATGTTGAACCCTGAAAGGACGTCACGTGGACGTCAGCAGTGGACGTTGAAAAGACATGGATGAACCGTTCATGGCTCTCCAGTGGACGTCGTTGTCTGGATGTTTCTGCTCAGTGGGTTGGATGTTTGTTGTTCACTCCAGAGACTGAATGACCTAAATACAATTTCCAAAGAATCTTCGAGGCATAAACCATTTCAAAGTGGAGACACAGTAACAGACTTCTACTAAAACCAACCAGTAACATGACAACGTCCAGCCGGTCCATACAACACTGATCCGGGTACATTTACTGTGCATGCCCTTTAAACAACTGTACTGACTGTAACGACATTCCATTTCATTCAGTGTGAAATGTGACATGAAAACTGGTTTGTGTTTATTTCTGCTCATCATTTTTCTTCCAGGCAGCCAGTTTTCAGATCATCCCGTAGAAACCAACTTCAATCTACTGCTGAGAATTCATCTCAGACAGGTTTTTAATATCTCTTATCTGTTAGCGCTTCCTGTTAGCAGTGAGCCTGTGGATGTACAGACAACTATTACAGTGACAGTTGTCTGTACATCCACAGGTTCACTGCTAGCAGGAAGTGCAGACAGCTAATTCTGCTAAGTTTTCCTGAATCTCTAAAGATGTAAATGTGTCTTTTCAGAAGTTTAACGTTTAATGTCCTGCCTCTTAGGTTTTCTTTGAGCTCTGAGAAAATGTGAAAACTGCACACACATCCTCCAACACAGTGACGCTCAAACATCAACTTGGATTGGTTGGTTCTGATTGGAGCGACTTTTAGAACGCTTCATGTTTGTGCAGATTTCTTGAGACGAATGAAACCATCAGCTGCCTGGAAGAAAGAAACTCACTCCAATAATGAAAAGAGAGATGTAAAAATGTCCGTTTACAGAAATCTCTCTTTTTTAATCACTTATTGCATCTGAGTTTTGCATCCACACAGTGAGACCCCTGGCCCGGCCCAGCCCGGCCCGGCCTGAACCAGCCCGATCCCCTCTCTGGTCGACTCAGTAATAATGTGCAAAACTGAAGTCCAGCGGTCAGAAGACAGTGATGGATGAGGAAGCACAATGGAAATAAGACGACGGTCCAAATACATGAAATGATGTGAGGAAGCAGGACGACCCCACAGAGACCACAAACGACTCGATCAGTCTCACAGCCGATAACCAAACCAAACCAACAAAGCCACCTGAAACTCCCATCTGATGGACCTTAACATCAAGAAGTCCATACGGATGAAACAGAGTCGACCTCGTCCTCTGGAAGACCGGATTTAACTCAAACACCAACAACCTCCAGTAACCTCAACTGGATGTTTCTGATCCTCTGACTTCATTTTCTCATCATCTTGATCTAATTAAATGTGTCTGACAGAAACACGCAGCGTCAGATAACCAGACCATAAAATCCTGATCTCAGGATAACGATAGCGTCACAACATTCTGCTAAACAACTGAAGTAGCTGGAGACCAAAGAAACATCTGGAGACATCTCATGTTTTTTTGGTTGTTATTTTGGGTGGACTGCTCCTTTAAAAGGTGCACTATGTAAGAACTGGCTACCTGTCATATTTCTACTTAGAACAAACATCGTAACTGTAACTGTAGCTGCTGTTAGCTCGTTAGCTCGGACCCTGGGAGTGTCGAGTTTATCCGTTAGCAGAGGAGCTCTCCAGTGGGACAGGCCATGGCTAACTTATTAGCATGCCGACTCATGTAGATATCTCTGCAACATATACGTAAAGGTCTTCAAAATTATATTTTATTAATGCATCCTTTTCACTCCGTGGGAAATATTTGTTAATTTTTTTCATGTTCCAACTAAAATTCTTACATATTGCACCTTTAAAGAATAACTGAGAGGCTACAGTCGAGCTAGCAGCTCTGTGAAGATGTACTTAAGCTTAATGCTAACATCACCATGTTAACATGCTCACAATGACAATGCTATTATCCAGATGTGTAGCAGCTGTGTATATATATATATTCATCAGTTCACCCTCATAGTTTAGCATGTTAGCATGCTAACATTAGCTAAGTGTGAGTGTCATCACCCCTGCAAACCAAAGAACCTGAAGATGAAAATCAAAGTTATCAGGATAAACACTCCATCACCTGTCTGACACACTCAAAACCACTGATCAACCTCGCGGTGGCGCTACAGGACGAGTCAGGAGAGGCCAAAGTGAGACGGATTTGTCTTCTGGGGATCATGAACGCCTGAAACACACGAGGACACTGAGATACTTCAGTCTCGACCTGAACATTGACCGCGTGACTTAACACGAGAACACAAAGTCTTCAAGAGTCAACGAGGCTGATGACAGACAACAACATGTGTGACGCCTCAGTTCCCATGATGCTCTCTGTCGTGTTCAACAGCTCCTACACGCTGAGAGCTCCGCCTCTATCTGAGTTCCTCGACCAATCAGAAACATTTTAGTAGATTGAAAGTGTCACATTAAAGACGCAGACCGACAGCGGCCTCGTGCTCCTTCTCATCTTTCTGTTCCACTGAGAAACACGTTTGTTTCAAAATCAAACATTCAGCAAATAAATCAGGAAATAAAATCAGAAACTCGAGTTCAGCAAAAAATAACAAAGTCAGAAGTCGTCACAGAACTTTAGGTTAGGGTTTATTTTTTTGTGATTTGGAAGTTTTGTTTGTTTATTTATTTTGCAAAAAAAATGTATATGGTAGTTTTTTACAGTTTAAAGGAGCAGTCTGTAGATTAAAGGAGCAGTCTGTAGATTAAAGGAGCAGTCTGTAGTTTAAAGGTTCAGTCTGTTTTTTTGTTAAAGAAATGTTATTGAGCAGAGAAAGGTCCTGATTGGCTGATAAACATACTGACATTAAAGGACGACACAATTTATGCTGTTTAACTGTGTTTACATGTGGCGGACCCTGCCACCTCTCTAGCTTCAGACAGTGTTTCCTCTGAGAGCAGCTTGTTTTTGTTTTTACCTCATTAATATTGTAAAAGTTTGAATTTGTCCTCAAAAACTTGGACTGCTCCTTTAAATGTTGTGAAACCTAACCTGTCCGTTTGTTTTCCGTCTTGTGTTTTTGTTAATCATAAATATAAAACTATTATTGTGATGTCGTTTATTAGGTGTGTATTTATCCTGTGAGCTGTTGTTGGGTGGTTTCATGATTTGTCCATGTGTCAACTGTTGTTGTTTTTTGTTTTTTTTGTAAAACTGTTTTCTTTTTCTTTTTGTGTGAAATATTTGGACTTCAGGGCCACCGTACTTCTACCCAGAGACCCAGCACAGTAACAGTTTTTGCCGTCGAGGCTTCAGGAAACCTTTTCACAGACAAACTGACACTCCTCCGTTCACACACAATGTTTAATGAGGCTGGACTCAGAGCGAGGCGGGTCGGATCACTGGTTTTGTGTCGGTGAAGACGTGTCGTCGGTGTCGATGTATTGCTCGGTGGACGGGATGATCGGAGGGAACAGGCCGACTCCAAAGTCTTGGTGCAAAAAAAACAAAACTGGATCGCCGGGACGACCTGCATTCCTGGACGATCGCTCCTTCACTTCAGCAGGAAGCAAAAAGTTTAAATAAATAAACGCACAGACGCGTAAAGCTTAACAGTCTGTTAGCAGCCTCGCTCTGGTTCTGTCCTCTTCACAGCGACCCGGAGAACTCTGCAGTTCACCTGGTTCCTCCAGGCTGACGGGCCTGTGCAACTCCAGCTGTGCAGAGAGGCTCCGCCCACTTTATTGCATGGAAAACACTTCCTGTCGTCAGCTCTTCTTCTTCTGCTGTCCTCTGCTGTGTGTGTGTGTGTGTGTGTGTGTGTGTTCGTTTACCAACACAGCAGTGCTGCTGTGTGCCAGTAATATGGCTTGTTGTGGTTATTATCTGGCTCTCAGTTTCATATGAGCGTGTGTGTGTGTGTGTGTGTGTGTGTGTGCAGAGCCTGCTGCAAATTTTTCGGTTCATCTCTGACAAAATGTTTGTTAATGGCTGAATGTCACAGTTTGATTCTGAGACAGTCTGAAGTGTGACAGGAAGTGTGAGCAGCTTCCAGTAAAGATCAATAATATACAATCTGATCAAAATGTATTTCAGACGTGATGTTTTGTTAAAGACGATCCTATGAATGTTGTTTTAATACAGAACACAGAAACTCAGGGAGAGAAAATCAATATCTAAAAACTAAAAGCAGAAGTCTGAACACAGGAAGACACTGTGACTTCAAAATAAAAGCGTAGTCTTGTATTGTTTCATGCTGTGATGGATATTAACGAACATAACAACGTGTTTACATCATCTAACACGTCACATTTATTGAACATAAATTAGATTCATTTCAGATTGAAGAGTAAAACTGAAATTAAAATGATTGTTAGATGTTCTTAATATTTTACAGTTTACTGGGGGGGCAGACTCTGCGTGTGTCTGTGTGTGTCTGTGTGTGTCTGTGTGTGTTCTGAGTCCGTCTCTCAGCTGCTGTTCTTGTTCATGAGCTTGGCTAACATCTGCTGCAGCTGTGTCCTCGACACGTTCAGGACTGAGTGTCTGCTCCGCGGGCTGCCGGGCGTCGGCAAGGTGCCGGCGTGTCGCCGGCGGGTGTTGGCGGCGGTGACGTGGGCGGGGCTACTCTCTGCGGAGCGGCTCCTCTGGATGAAGCTTCCTCCTCCGTGGGGATACTGCTCCGTCTCCAGGGTGGAGGAGGAGAAGACGTAGGAGGCCAGCCTCCTGAGCTGATTGGGCCGGGGCTGGTGCCGCTCCTCTTCCAGCTGCAAACAGACCAATCAGAGAGAAGGAAGGAGGAGAGGTTAATGAGCGGGAAGCAACTCTTTGTAAAAAATAAATGCTTTATTAAATGTTTCCTACGGCTACGTCCCAACACTCTGATTGGACCTCCTGCCCTCGTCTCCTTCCCCTCCCCGACCAGACGTTAGACAGGAGAGAGCTGATTGGTGCTCTCTCACATCTAAAGCCTGCAGCTGATTGGTCAAAGGTTGTGAGGGGAGGAGCTCAGGGAGAGAAGCTGAGGGAGCGTTGGTGTAAATCTGGCACTCTGTCTACAGTTACAGCTAGCTACCAAAAAGTTAACAGACAGTTCAATAGACTGTTAGCTGAGTGGGTTGCCAGATTGGTCAGACTAGCATCCCTCTAGCTGGACAAATCTCCCCCACAGCAGAAGCACTTTAAAAGGACACAAAGTCACCAGCACGAACACGTCACATACTGAATCTCTCTATCTACAACAGGCTGAGCTTTTCACTTCTGAAGGAACAAAAGAAATGAGCACTGGAGATGCAAAAAGAAAACAAGGGAACACAAAAGAGAGATGAAGTCATCAGGCACACGAAACACAGACACACGACGGAGGAAATAAAAGAGGGAGGAAAAATGTGTGAACAGAAGGAAGAAAAGGAAGAGGAGGAACAGAAACTGAGTGAGAGAACAGAGGTAAAGGACTATTCCTAAACTGTGCTTACCCCGAAACATCACTTTATTTCTTCTCGTGTTGTCCCAATGGCACCCTCGCTCTTTTCTCTGTCTCCTCAGGCGAGTCAAACTCGACATACTGTGTACTTTTAAAGCGATAGGTTGGGGGCAAAGGCGTCAGGAGTTATGTGGAGGGGGAGAGAGTTGGAGAGGAGTAAAAAAGAGAATGGCAGTTCCTCGATGGCCGGTGGCGGCGGAGCGCTCGCTCTGAGTCTAGCGGCAAGATCGAAAAGCTAAAATATCACTAAACACGACTTTGTGCACGGACAAGGACTTAAAGACGATAAGATGTGACACTGCAGGTGGAGTGAAGTGTCAGCCGTGATGTAATAACGTCCAGCCTGTAAACAGCAGCCACCAAAGTACGCATGGTCTCAGAGCTGACTGATTAGTGAGTAAATGAATAAAACAATGAGTGCATAAATAAATAAATGAACACATGAACTGAAGGAAAAAAGGGACGAAGGAAATAAATCAAGAAGAGGATCAATAATCAGCAACCATGAGGAAAATCCTGCTGGAGGAAAATGAAACCCGAAGGTTTTAAAATAAAGAACGTTAAGTCGTCCACATTCACGTTCATGGAATCAGCTGAGCAGATTCAGACATGGTGATCCTGGTGACCTCTGACCTCGTCCTCTCACGCCTCCATCACACGTTCCACACAAACACACAGAAACAAAACTAAACTCTCATCCTGAAGCGTCCTGATCTCTCGTGTGTCGCTGCTGCTGCAGCTTCAGCTTCAGTCTGAGACGGTTTCTAACGACGTTTTGATAATTTTTCTAAAATAATTTATCTTAAAAATGTTTTATTATGTATCAGTTAGTTTCTTTGAGTCATTTTCAGCTATTATTTAATATGATTAGAAGTCTTAAAAGATAATATGACGCTACAGTATCACACAGATTCATCATCAGCAGAGCTACCTGATGCTAACTCAGTTAGCGCAGCAGAACAGCCCGATGCTAACTCTGTTAGCTCGGCAGAGCTACCTGATGCTAACACTGTTAGCTCAGCAGCTCCAGTGAAGACTTCATGTTACTGAAGGTGTTAATCTGGTCTGAGATCAGTTGTGATGTGTTCTCTGCTGCAGACTGTGATCACAGCAGACGAGCTGATGGAGACATCTGATGTTTCTGTGGTTGTTTCTCTGCTTTAAATCAAGTCTCAACTGCTTCAGTTGTTTATCAGAATCCACAAGAAACACTCTCCTCACATGTTCAGAACCTGCCTTAGAAATATCATGTTCTCTTCAGTCCCACAGTGATCCAGTGACAGTTGTTTTAACATCCACAGGTTCACTGCTAACAGGAAGTGCTTGTTTGTGGGTTTTTTTTGTTGCTTTTTGCATTTTTAAACAAGTCACCAGCTCCTTCAGTTGCTGAGGACTGACTTTGGAGAACTGTTCCCTTAAGAATATCAGTGTGTGTTAGGAGGATATGATAATGTTGTATAATATTATCTTACAGCACTTCTGATCATATTATAATAAAGGCAATGACTAAATATTTGGATTTTAGGTGAACTTTTCTTGACCTCCTGTTTTTGTCAGTGTGTGTCGTGTCCAGGTGAACCAGGTGTGTGTTTATGACCAACAACATAAAGTTCCCATGTTTACACCTGATAGTCAGACTGGCTTTTATTTTAAAGTTTCTCTTTAGTGATGCATCTTTGACTCATGAACCATCAACAGCTCATGTTGAGCTGTGACCTGCTAACTGCTGCTCACTGTACTCTGTAATTCTGATGATTTTCTCAGAATGTCTGAGACAGAAACTTGAGTTCAGATTGTGGACGGTTGGATTTTTCTGTCGTAATATTTCCTCTCTTGACATTTATTTATGTTGTTGACTTATTAGACTCAGTAGTGAACTGGCTGCTTTTACATCTCCAGCTGAAACTTCAGGCTGTCAGACTGTCACCTCTGAGCTACAGAGGGCTGTGAGGAGGCTAGCTGTTAGCATGCTAACTTCAGTAGAACACAGAACGCTAGCTCAGTTTTTAAATGTTAAAAAACTAAAACCTGGTCCAAACAAAAAACTATGTAGGTTATAAATAATAAATAATAAATCAACAAAAGCAGACAATTACATTTAAGTTGTACGACCTCAAAAGTTTTAAAATGATTAATCCACTTTGGTTTTTTAAGTAAAGTCACACCGTCTCATCTTTGCCTTCACCAGCAGCACGCTGTCATCATTATACTAACATGATTCATGCTGCTCTTAAGATCATTTCTGTTCTGTAGGTGACGGTAACACACGGTAACGCATGGTAACGCTAGGTTACACTAGGTTACGCTAGGTAACACACGGTAACGCTAGGTTACACTAGGTTACGCTAGGTTACGCTAGGTAATGCATGGTGACGCATGGTAACGTTGGGTTACGCTAGGTAACACGCGGTAACGCTAGGTAACGCACAGTAATGCATGGCAACATGCGGTAACGCTAGGTAACAAACAGTAATGCATGGTAACGCTAGGTTACGCTAGGTAACACACGGTGACGCTAGGTAACGCACAGTAATGGATGGTGACGCATGGTAACGCTAGGTTACGCTAGGTATCACGCGGTAACGCTAAGTAACGCACAGTAATGGATGGTGACGCATGGTAACGCTAGGTTACGCTAGGTATCACACGGTAACGCTAGGTTACACTAGGTAACACACGGTAACGCTAGGTAACGCACAGTAATGGATGGTGATGCATGGTAACGCTAGGTTACGCTAGGTATCACGCGGTAACGCTAGGTAACGCACAGTAATGGATGGTGACGCTAGGTTACGCTAGGTATCACGCGGTAACGCTAGGTAACGCACAGTAATGGATGGTGACGCATGGTAACGCTAGGTTACGCTAGGTATCACGCGGTAACGCTAGGTACCACACAGTAATGCATGGTAACATGCGGTAACGCTAGGTAACGCACAGTAATGGATGGTGACGCATGGTAACGCTAGGTTACGCTAGGTATCACGCGGTAACGCTAGGTAACACACAGTAATGCATGGTAACACGCGGTAACGCTAGGTAGCGCACAGTAATGCATGGTAACACACGGTAACGCTAGGTAGCGCACAGTAATGCATGGTAACACACGGTAACGCTAGGTAACGCACAGTAATGCATGGTAACACGCGGTAACGCTAGGTGATGCACAGTAATGCATGGTAACGCATGGTAACGCTAGGTTACGCTAGGTAACGCACGGTAAAAAAGACAAAAGAAGAAGAGGAAGACGCAGTAACTATCTCGCTAACACGGTGTGATGGCGGAGACTAGGGTGCGACCCTCGTAGTGTCGATAGTGAACACATAAAGCAGATTGTAATAATATCGTTATCGAGAATTCTTTTGGCCACAATAATCCTGTCGGCACAATCAGATGAAAAACAGCTAGCAGAAGCGTCTAAAAGCTGCTGTGTTACATTTGTCAAATCAAAGTCCCAAAGGTTATGGTTTGATCTGCGGCTTCAGATCGTCCACTGACCCTTCCAGTCGATAAATGTCCATCTGTGTCAAACACCTCGTCACAGGTGAGTTAATGATGTCACCAAGAGTATGTCATGTGAGCCGATTGTGTCTGCATTATGGAAGCAAATCTAAAAAGAGTCTTTTTAAAGTTGTAACTACAGTTTTTACTGTGAAGAAATAAGGGACAACCTTAAAACAGCTGTTTTAAAATGTAGTTTGGTTGAGCAGTAAGTGGACAGAAGCTGTTTTAATGATATAAACTGAGCTGATCTGATGATGAAGCTGGTAAGCAGCATGAAGCCACATCTTTGCCTCCTCTCAGCTCAGAGTCAACTCATTGAACACACAGAAACACAGAGACGTAATCAGATTACAATAGAGTCTACTTAGTACTGTATCGTAGGCAACTGGACCTGTTTCAGTGTGTTAAAGACGTTTCACCGCTTGTCCAAGAGGCTTCTTCACTTCTAGCTACCTGGAGGGAGTCGCAGGGTTTTAACCCATGTGTGGGAGTGCTGATCTGTGACGTCTTAGTCCAACTCTTCTGTTACAAGACGATCGCTCCAGTTTGACGTAGATTCTTTTACTTCTTTTTCAAACCATCCGTCTTCTCTGGACAAGATGTTTACAGTGTTCCTTCAAAGGAATGATTCTTCTCCCTCAGATGTAAGTGGTAAGGACTCTCCCACACAGAGTTTAAAACCCTGCAGCTCTCAAGTGAAGAAGCCTCTTAGATGAGAAATGAAACGTCTTTAAGAAACTGAAACAAGTCCAGTTGAATACGATACAGCACTTAGAAGTACCAGAACCTGGAAGAACCTTCATCAACATTATAGAGTCTTAATGATGTATGATAGATTAGCTGGACATGTAATTAGGTAGCTGTGTGTCAGGTCGGTCCACTGTGATGCAGACCGGGACTGAAAGGAGTCACGATCACTGTTTCTTTGTGTCAGTCTGTTTGTCTGTCTGACAAAAAAAGAGACAACCAGAATTTACATTTAGCACCAATCTGATTAGAGCTGCTGTTTTCATACAAAAGGGGGCGGGGCATGAGGCAAAGGAAAAGTAGCAGGATGATCTTGTTATTGGGTGAGTTTGTATTTTCATCATCTCTTCGCAGATTTACAGATTTTACGGGCCTCCAGCTGGAGTTGGGCTGTAGATATGCTCAGTATGGTTACTGGGATAAGAGGCTGTATCTTTTCTTGTTCTGGTTCTGAAGGCTCATCATAGTAAAGTGATGTCATCTTCTGAACCCACGAGACTGTTCTACCTGTTTCATTACTCGCCTTCATCCACGTTTACATTCATTATATCCACATTTGCTGATGACACCGCAGCGTTGAACCTGAATGTTGAGGAGATTTCAAAATATTGAGATTTATATTATGCGTCCTGATATAGCTTAAAAACACTGGGATGCTCGGCCTGGCCCGTCCAGCTGTCCATCATCACCCTGACACCAGACCGCAATTCGCCCTGCAGGGTAGTGGTTCTGGATCAGGGTCGTGATGGACTGCAGGGCTGTTTTATGAGGTGTTTCTGTTATTTTGTCCCCAGCCCACTACAGATCCTGTGGTCACACAGAAACCTTTGACACCAGACGTTTCTGCAGAACCCTGAATAACATCGAGTGACTTCACGAGCTCAGGATGTCTGAGTCGGGTCAGAGGAATACAACACGTTTGGACTCTACAGCACCTGGTTCAGGTTAGTGCTGGACAAAACATGGCTGAACAATAACTCCATACAAACTCCTGCATGACAGACAGACTTGCTAAACCTCCTCCCATCCACACCTCCACCTCCACCTCCACACATCCTCCCATCCACACCTCCACCTCCACCTCCACACATCCTCCCATCCACACCTCCACCTCCACACATCCTCCCATCCACACCTCCACCTCCACCTCCACACATCCTCCCATCCACACCTCCACCTCCACCTCCACACATCCTCCCATCCACACCTCCACCTCCACCTCCACACATCCCCCCATCCACACCTCCACCTCCACACATCCTCCCATCCACACCTCCACCTCCACCTCCACACATCCTCCCATCCACACCTCCACCTCCACACATCCTCCCATCCACACCTCCACCTCCACCTCCACCTCCTCCCATCCCACCTCCACCCTCCACCTCCACACATCCTCCCATCCACACCTCCACCTCCACCGCCACACATCCTCCCATCTCCACACCTCCACCTCCACACAGCCTCCATCCACACCTCCACCTCCACCTCCACACATCCTCCTCCCATCCACACCTCCACCTCCACACATCCTCCCATCCACACCTCCACCTCCACACATCCTCCCATCCACACCTCCACCCCACACATCCTCCCATCCACACCTCCACCTCCACCTCCACCTCCTCACATCCACACCTCCACCTCCACCTCCATCTCCACCTCCTCCCATCCACACCTCCACCTCCACACATCCTCCCATCCACACCTCCACCTCCTCCCATCCACACCTCCACCTCCACACATCCTCCCATCCACACATCCACCTCCACCTCCATCCTCCCACATCCTCCCATCCACACCTCCACCTCCACCTCCACACATCCTCCCATCCACACCTCCACATCCACCTCCACACATCCTCCCATCCACACATCCACCTCCACCTCCACCTCCTCACATCCACACCTCCACCTCCACCTCCATCTCCACATCCTCCCATCCACACCTCCACCTCCACCTCCATCTCCACATCCTCCCATCCACACCTCCACCTCCACACATCCTCCCATCCACACCTCCACCTCCACCTCCACACCTCCACCTCCACCTCCTCACATCCACACCTCCAACCTCCTCCCACCTCCACCTCCACCTCCACACCTCCACCTCATCACATCCACACCTCCACCTCCACACCTCCACCTCATCACATCCACACCTCCACCTCCACACCTCCACCTCATCACATCCACACCTCCACCTCCACCTCCACCTCCTCACATCCACACCTCCACCTCCACCTCCTCACATCCACACCTCCAACCTCCTCCCATCCACACCTCCACCTCCTCCCATCCACACCTCCACCTCCGCTGTCTTCCACACTGATCGTGGCATCACATATAAATCCTGTGGATCCAGTCAGGACGTTACATCTCTGGGATGTTCTGTCACTACCTGATCTGACAGGTGCCGTGCGCGAGTACGTCCACCATGTTGGACAGCGAGCTACGTGAACATGACTTGGATGAATCTACGCTAAAACGTCAAACAGAACTGCAGAAATGTGTGACGACAGCTTAAGATTCTGATGACACTCGCTGATGATGAACACTTCAGACAGCACTGCGTTGTTGCAGCACAGCATGTTCTCTGTGTAATATTTTAATAAATTATACTTTTTCGCCTTGAGACACAATTTTCCAAACTTTTGAGAGTAATGTAAGAGCAAAAACTTCAGCTTTTACTGCAGATCTGAGGTTTGTCCAAGTCCTGTTGCTGTATCTTGCTATCCAAAATGGCGGCCGTGCTTGCGCATGCAGCACTCACACCAGGTAGTGACAGGGTTGGTTTTCTCTCCTGGTTCCTCGACAGTAAATTTCCTCTCATCCACCATCATGAACAGACTCACATGTGTGTGTGTGTGTGTGTGTGTGTGTGTGTGTGTGAACATGATTAAACACAGCAGAACAACAGAAGATGAGAAACATCATCGACATCCTGACAGAAACATCGTGTTGGATCAAACAGCCGCTGTGTCTCATTCACTCCTTCAGAATAAAACAATGGTCCAAACAGAAGTTATGGACATAAAGCAAGAGATGGAAACGATTCAGCCTCTGACAGCAGCTCCGCCCACACAGCTGACCGGTCACACAACTGGGCTCATGTCACAGGCAGTCAAGGAACCATCAGCGCCGTGAGCTCAACCCGTCGGGTCGTTTTTGAAACTCACACACAGTTTGATTCAACATCTCAGGAAATCCTCTTTGCCTCTTTTTTTGAGTTTTTAGGTCGAGTCGGCTCTCATGTCTGCACTCTAAATATGAAGCCGGCTAGCTTAGCTTAGCATAAAGAGTGGAAACAGCTAGCCTGGCTCTGTCCGAAGCTGATAATCCAAACTCAGCTCTAAAACTCGACCATCACCATGTTGCCGCTGGTTTGATGTTGTGTGTCTGGATCAGAGACATAAAGATGCTGTTGATGATGGTGACAGGTTTATTGTTAAACCAGCCAAGCTAGCTGTTTCCACTCTTTATGCTAAGCTAAGCTAGTCTACTCCCAGCTGTAACGTCCCGCCATATTCCAAGCTAGCTTCTTTTTTCTGTAGCATCTGACTCAATTCATTTCTCAGCAGGGATGGGTATTGAGGACTGGCACGACAAAAAACAGTCAGAACTGAAATTATGATTCTTTTGGTGTTAACATGTCGTTAATGAATCCAAAAGTACTACAGCTCGTTAGCATGTGTTCATGACGACAGCTTGGTTATATTCTGAGCTCTCCGTCACGGCCAACAGCACAAAGTGATCAAAAGTGACAGGACTCCACAAACTTATCTTACACTGAGCACACATTGTTGTACAATAATTTGACTATTTGACCTCATCGTGTTGTTTTTCATTTGTTCAGTTGTCAATCAAAATCAATGTGCAGCATTTTTATAACAAGGTGTGTTTTTGGGATTCTGAGATATCTGATAAACACACCTTGTTTTATTGCCCAACATTGCTTCTTGTTTGGAACATGTCCAGAGTTAATCTGGTTTCTTTTGTTCTTTCACATCTGCACATGTAAAAGAAAACAGATGTTGTTAAAACGCATTTTTGAGCGAGGAAGAAACGAGATACACGTCTCAAAGAAACGAGAAAACGTAACATCCTTCACCTTCTAGATGGAAGGAAGTACAGAAAAGGAGAAACACTGAGGAAAACTTCACATGGACACAGTAGAAAATAGATAAACAGTTCACGTCATGTACTGAATCAAGTAAACTGTTTTCTTTTATTGTGACATCACAGTGAACATAAACTGGTCAGATCAGATTATTATCAGATTGTTGTGCTCATGTGAAAGTGTTCAGCTGCTTCTAGCTGTAGATCGTCCACCTCAGCTCCTCCAACAGATCTCATCTTAAGATGACGGTCACATCCTGCTTTACATCTTCTAATGTCGTGCTGATATTGATCGGCAGTATTAGTATCGATACCCATCCCTGTTTCTCAGACACATGTTTTGCTTATAAAGATGGAACTGTTCTGTCCACATCTGGAGCTGAACAAGGTTCGACCACAAGAGTGGACGAAACAATCTGAACACCTCCCACGAAGCTTTGACAGCTACGAGTCATCTACTCTTCAGATGGAATCAGTCAGAGGATCTCTGCTGCTGCTGCTGGTGGAACAGAGCGACTGCATGTGACAGATGTTCAGCTGCAGGAAGGAACTGCCATGAACCTGCAGACGAACTCCAGCAGGAGTCCTTCTGCACGTCTGTACTGTGACATCCTTAAAGGACAAATCCAGCATCGGTCCAGACGTTGAGCTCGGTACCTCTGAAGACTGGTGGAGGAGGTTCTGTCTGGACTATGAACCTGAGAATAAATTAAACCTGCAGAGCTCCAACCTGAACATGTATCTGACACTGTCTGTAGTATTTAATATGTCGCCTACTGTTACCTGTCAGACAAACACCTGTCGGATGTCTCGTGGTTGCGACAGTTCAGTTTCCTGTGTAGAGGTCTGTACCTGCTCTGGTTGACATGTCCAGGTACAGATCAATAACCATACTGATGCATTTTAAAGGTTTTGGATTACTTTGATTACTTTACTCAACAATGTAAAGTACAAAGTGAATTATAGACTCCAGGATGTCCAGGATGCAACCTGCTCTTATCAAACAACCTGAAGTTTAAACTGAGAGTGTTTCAGCAGTGTCTGAGCAGAGCCGACTCATCATCGTGATAAAGGAGAGACATGATGGCACCTCAGTGCAGCTACAGTTAAACTTCAACCTCTCAGCCTGCAGAATCATGACAGAAACCAGAGAAAGACACACCACGCTGTGCGCTGGAGCTGGATTGGTCCTTTTAGCTGTCTGTTGACTGACAGATAAATGAGGCGGAGCAGCTGCTGCAGAACTCCTCATGACATCATCAGAGAGGTGAATCTGCACAGCGGGCGTCCGCTTCCTCATCTGCTTGCCAACATGCGGCTGGAGAGCTAAGCTCTCCTCTGATTGGCCGGCCGAGTCTCTTACCGGTCTTTGAGGTCCAATGGGTTCCGACTCTCTCCTGCGGGGTCGTCCTGACGGCAGCGAGTGACAGGGCGACTGGGCGGGGCTTCCACCACTCCTCCTGGATGCCTCCTCCTCCGTTAGTGTTAGCATCCCCCGGCTGCTGTCCCTGGTGTGGGTCTTTGGACGAACCACCAGCTCGCCTCCTGCAGGGAACCAGAACGTTAACCAGACTGTGAAGAGATGGACGTGAAACACTGAGGCAACGTTTAGTATTCACACAACGTGGCGTGACGTCTGTTTACTTCCTGTGTTGCTCTACAGTAACATCTCCAACTGTTTTACACATTTTACAATGTTTTTTGCATAATTTTTTTCAATGATTTTGATGCGTCTCGTTATCAGACTCTGGGGGTCACATGAGCAGCAGCATTGTTGGTTTCCTGAACTGTAAAACTGTTTGCACCACTCACTCTGCCGACACGCTGAAGTGCAGTAAAGAAGATATGAAGATATGAATATCGAATCTAAGGGTGATTCACTGTATTTTTGTGTACTATGGATGATGTCATCACCCACTGACAGACATTGTGTGTGTCGTGGTGTCTCCAGAAGCTCGTACCTCCAGCCCTGAGCCTCCTCCTCTCCTCCTGTTCCTCCAGGGGGCGGAGCTCCTCGGGCTCCTCATCAGTGGTTCCTGACGTGGTTGGTTGGAAATCTCGTAGCTCCGCCTCTTTGTCGATGATCACCCACTCTTTGCTGTCGAAGTCCTCCTCCTCAGCGAGTGGGACAGAGCGGATGAAGGCGTTGCTGTGCGCCTCCTGGTCGACGGAGGCAACCGACACCTCCTGACGGCCACTGACCTGACGGTCGCCACGGCAACCTGGGTCAACGGACAGCATCTGAGCCGGCTGGGAGGAGTAGACGTGACGAGACGGAGAGCCGAGGATGTCCATCCTAGACCTGGAGGACACACAGACAGATGTATAGAGACAGTAGGACTCGAATGTGACATCAAAGATAAGACAAGGTAAGTCAATAATGGCAAAACACAAGTCATCTCAAACATCTAGTCTCCTGATGAGAAGTCAAGTCACAAAACAGCAGGTTGGTTCCAAAACTCAGTTTTCTGATGGTTCACATCACCTCTGTCCGTAGCCATCGGCCCGGCCCTCGGCGGCAGACAGGCGGTCAGATTCTGGGCTGTTGACCCGGCGGTACCGTAAGGACCGTCCCTGACCTGTCGGTGACTCTGGGGCTCCTCCTCGAGCCGGCGACACTGGACATGCCCCTCGACCCGCCTCCTCCTCTTGAGCCCCCTACGGACAGACAGGAAGTGATGTTTTATGGTCCAACACAGAAGCCACTGAAGTTCTAACAGAATCTCAGTTACATTAGAAAGACTTCAACTGTGTACTTAAGTATAGTACTTGAGTGAATGTACTTGGTTACATTTCAACGCTGAACAAACGTGAGTGGAAGTTAAGATGAACCTTTTGGCTCATTCGTCACATTTCCTGTGTCAGCTCAGACCTTGTTCAGACTGATCCGGAGTCTGTTGCGGTTGAAGTCCGTGTCCTCCCAGGTCTCTCCTGGCTCCCCACCGTGAGGGACCCCCGTCTCTCCAGGGGGGCGGCTGGGCGGGGCCGGCGGGGCGTTCTCCTGATCACTGAGGTGTTCGTCCTGCAGAACGTCGTCGGTGTTCTCCCGCTGAAGATCTCCAGGACCCGGCCCCATGATGGGTCTGTGAACACAAGAGATCCTGTTAGAGACGCTGAGATGTCAGAAACCGCCCAGAAAACTTAAAATACCATGTACTGAAGCTCATTATGGTGACTGAAAGGATAATTTCACCCAGAATGAAAGTTCAGTCAATGGAAAGTCAGGTGAATGTTTTAGTTCTTTATGTTGTTTACATTATTTACACATTTTGAGCTGAAGGCTTCTCTGTAGCTGCTAAGATAAAAGACCTCGAGGATAACGTCTTCTCACATCAGTTTGGGATCTTGGGGCTTCCGGAGACTTTGATTACACCAGCAAAACTAAAGGCTGCTGTTATAAATTGGTATTGTCCATTTTTCATTGGTTTAATGTTGGTCTAACTTTTGTAGATCTATCAATCAGTTCTAATGACAAAAGTACATTAGGTCATATTTTTATATATGCACATATGAGCCAAGTTAATCTCGGAGTGTGACATGTTTCTCCTGGTGAAGTGGCTCTCATACAGCTGACAGTTTGGGTCTTACCCGACCATGGCGACGGTGGGTCGGGTGTTGTGCTGTGGTTGGGTGGAGGCACTGGTGGACAGCGTGACATCACTTCCTCCCTTCTCCCAATCGAAAGGCTCGTTTTCTGTGATGATTCGCTCCTTCATGCTGTTCTCAAACACCGACATGAGCAGCTGGACCAAACAACGAGATGGACTCATGAACGTTCCAATAGGAACACTGAGACCACCAGTGTGTAGTTTACAGTGTGTAGTTTACAGTGTGTTCTTTACAGTGTGTACTTTACAGTGTTTACTTTACAGTGTGTACTGTGTGTACCTGGTAGTCTGGTTTGGTGTAGTAGTCCAGGGCCAGGACATGGTCCAGGAAGACATTAAACTCTGAAGGCATGTGTTTGAGCAGCATCCGATGGTCGTAACGCTCTTTAATCTGACCAACTTGTTCCTGCAACAGACACCAGAAGTCATATAATGAGCCTCGTGGACTCTTCATGCCTCTGCTGCCTGCAGGTCTTTATCGCGTGTGTGACTGTTCAGGTGAAACAGACCTTATCTTTGATCTTTCGCCACGGCAACTGTCCGACAGCGAACTCCACCAGCATGTAAAACAATGACCACAGGTCGTCATGGCGACCCATTTCCTGGAGGAACACACCAAGAACACATCAGTACAACATGGCTGCTGCCCTGAGCGTCCACACCGTTGAGAACACCATCGCGTCGAGACCCACCTTGTTTTTATGAGCGTTGACTGAAGCGTACCGGACCGTCCCTCTGAAGCCCGCCACAGTCCTCGGCTGAACACAACACGGGTGACAAAGTTATTCAGTGGCTGAAACTTACAGCAACTCTTGTGTAGATAAATCACATCCTGCTGCTCCCACAAACACCACACTGATCACAGGTAGTTACACCTGACTAGCTGTGAGGATGAAGCCGTTTCTCTCGTCTCTGCTGCTACAAATGTTTTTCATTCACCTGTTGAAACCTGACCAGCACATGGCAGCATGGCACCATTTTACTTCTATCACTTCACAAATCAGTTTTAACTGACTTCAAGTGAACCAATCCGTGTCCTCTGAGGAACTACAAGCCGCCGGCTATCCTCTGGCGGCTCTTTCAGAGGTTAGCATAGCTTCACCAGCTGGCTCCACTGCTGGCAGTGCTCTCCAACTGTTGACCTAATTGGTTGAAATTCACCTGTGCTACACAGATGGTTCTTCCAATCAGCTGCCGCTACGTAACACGTCGTGATGGCCGGACGATGGTCGGAGACACTGAGGACAGACTAGCAAGAAGACAAGTCTCTGTGTTCAGCGTGATGACGTTCGGCGTGACAACGTTCAGCCTATATTGTTTATCAGGAATTTAAAACCAGGAAGAGGAATGTTTCTTTATGCTACACACAAAGGAATGTACATACAATTTTTGTCTTTCTTGATATCGTTATCAATATTATTAGCGTGTGTATCTAATTCATTGAGAATTGATGAGGACTTGTTTACTGTCAGAATTTGAGCCTCAAGATTCAACTATTTTATCTCTATTCAAGTCAGCCAGACGCTAAACAGGAAGTAAGCCTGTATGTTGTGTTTGTGCGCATGCTCTGTGGGTGGTGCCACACGGACGACCTGAGTATTTTCAGGATGCCACTCAGCTGCTGTCACAGGAGTGAACAGAGCTCCGCCTCCAACGCCGTCTCCAGGTTTAATATAACGTCCTTGGCGTGACATCATTGTGATTCAGTGTGTGTAGATATGTCTGGACTGTGTGTGTGAGTTTGTGTGTGTGTGTAACTCGTGGCTGCACTGTGCCGGTCAGGCTTCATGGCATCCTGGTTCTGTGATTATGAACATAAACAAGGTCATCAGAACATTTACGGACCAAACATTTAGTTTGGAGTCCAAACTGCAGATCTCACTGCTGTGAAACACAAAGTGATGTTGTGTTTTACAGCAGACAGACGCTGACTCATGTTTCTGATGTAAACACAGGAAATCACAATCAAAATAACCAAATCATGACACAAACATGAGCAGAGGGTCACCCTGCATCCACCAGCATCCACCTGGCCTCCACTAGGAGGCAACGGGCTTCTGAAACCCTGTTTCCATGGTGATCTATTCATATTTGTGTATGATGACATGTTCAGGTTTCTACGACAACCAGGAGACACGGCGTGACTTCACAGTGGACGAACTGTACCGTTCGTTTATAAAGTATCCAACAGTGTTACTGTCACCTGTTATGAAGAGAACTCGAGTAAAAGTCTTAAAGTATCTGATATTAAATATATTTAAGCATCAAAAGTGCCAGTAAATGTATATTACACCTCCATCTATGTAAACTGATGATCACGATCATGGTTTTTATCTGACTGATGATAAAATAAATGAATCTACTCATGATGCAGCATGTAATCTGTAGAGCAACTAGTAACTAATGTTGATTTAGTGGAGTGGGAGTATAAAGTACCAGACAATGGAATAACTACTCAAGTAAATCTCTAATATAAACTTTACTTGGTTGGCGGGTGATGCAGCTGTGACCCCCCATTGCTATAGAAACCACTCACATCCCTGGGTAACCATGGAGATGATGGAGAAACGGGAGGCATGCACGTCAAAATCATAAGTCCAAAGGAACTGTAAGAAAAACAAAACACAAGACTGAAACGTAAAACGATGAAAATTAAAAGAGAAAGTTCACAGAACAGAAATCATTGATAACAGAAGTGATGATTGGTGATCAGTAACACTGGTGACCACGCAGACAGAGTCCAGGAGTGACGTCTTCTCAGCGTGAGATGGGATTAAACAACTCAGTCCTGAAAATCAACTCTTATTTTAAAAATGTCTGACAAAGTGATTAATGAGATGAAATGAGAAAAATAAGTCCAGCTAACTGAAGTTAGCGTCGCTCTGGTTCCTCTGTGGGGTCACTGAACTGGGTTCTGATCCGTTCAGGTTCTGTTGATCCACAGATGAACACACTGATGTGTGAAGCTAAATCAACTGTGTAGCAGTAAGAAGCTAATGTTAGGCTACAAACAGATGACATCACGGTCACATGACTGAAACGTCACCACCACTACGAGTCTTACTGCACAATTACTATCCAGGTTTTCTATAAACTGATCAATGTACAAGTTGTAAAGTCAGAGTTAGAACAGTGTGTAACTAAAGTGGCCTGTAAAGACGGACTAGTGAGTAGATGAGTCTCCGTGTTCGCTGTGAGGACGTTTAATGTCCCCGACAACCTCTGTAGTCTCATTCAGACACTCGTTAGCAACCGCTAACTGTTTTTAACACATGAAGAGCTTTCACAATTAAACTGTGGGACATTATTGATGATTTTAAATGTTCAGCCTGTAAACACACACCTTATTTAAACAGTTAACTGAAAACACATTCAACAGATTTTGAGACGAGGGGACAGAACGTCCTAACATGCTAACATGCTAATTTCTATCTGGGTTTTAAGACTCATTCCTGCAGATGTAAGCTGGGAGGACTTCCTGTTTGAGTGGATGACTGTGTAAGAGAGAGAGAGAGCTGCTGAGTGAGATGATGGAGGGATGAGTGAGAGGGAGGAGAGAGAGAGGCAACACGGGGAGAGTGGGGGAGGGTAGAACGAGAGAAAGAGAGAGAGAGAGAGAGAGAGAGAAAGAGAGAGAGAGGTGATCCTCTCAGATGATTGGACAGAGGCTGACTCAGCTGTAGAGAGAGACAGAGAGCCTGAGGTCTCCTGCCCACTGACGCACACAGGAGCATCAAATATTCATCCCACTGCTGCAACAGAGGAGAAGGAGGAGGAGGAGAGGGAGGAGGAGGATGATGATGAAGAGGAGCAGCAGGAAAGGGGAGCAGCTCACGTACTCGCTGGTCTAAAAATAGCTTGGTTATGTCTGGTAGAGAGACGCCATCCATGATTGAGAGACGTGAAGGAGAGAGAGGCTCACACAGACCTGACTGGAGCTATCTGACACTTTTCACAATAAAAGCCTTTTCCACATCTACAAACCCCGCCCCCTGTTCTGACATCATCCAACCACATCAGTCATATCTGATCAGAGCTATTGATCACTGAGAGTCACCGAGGACAACAGACAGACAGACAGACAGACAGACTACAGTGAGTGATCTGCTGAACTAATGTGCTGCAATGCAGCAAACACACCCAGCCTGTAGATTAAAGGAGCAGTCTGTAGATTAAAGCAGCAGTCTGTGGAGTAAAGCAGCAGTCTGTGGAGTAAAGCAGCAGTCTGTGGTTTAAATGAGCGGTCTGCGGAGTAAAGCAGCAGTCTGTGGTTTAAATGAGCAGTCTGCAGAGTAAAGCAGTGGTCTGTAGAGTAAAGGAGCAGTCTGTAGATTAAAGGAGCAGTCTGTAGAGTAAAGCAGCAGTCTGTAGAGTAAAGCAGCAGTCTGTGGAGTAAAGCAGCAGTCTGTGGTTTAAATGAACAGTCTGCGGAGTAAAGCAGCAGTCTGTGGTTTAAATGAGCAGTCTGCAGAGTAAAGCAGCAGTCTGCAGAGTAAAGGAGCAGTCTGTAGATTAAAGGAGCAGTCTGTAGAGTAAAGGAGTAGTCTGTAGAGTAAAGCAGCAGTCTGTAGAGTAAAGCAGCAGTCTGTGGAGTAAAGCAGCAGTCTGTAGAGTAAAGGAGCAGTCTGTAGATTAAAGGTTCAGTCTGTAGAGTAAAAGAGCAGTCTGTAGATCAAAGGAGCAGTCTTTAATTTAAAGGTTCAGTCTGTAGATTAAAGGAGCAGTCTGTAGATTAAAGGTTCAGTCTGTAGATTAAAGGAGCAGTCTGTAGATTAAAGGAGCAGTCTGTAGATTAAAGATTCAGTCTGTAGATTAAAGGAGCAGTCTGTAGATTAAAGGAGCAGTCTGTAGAGTAAAGCAGCAGTCTGTAGAGTAAAGCAGCAGTCTGTAGAGTAAAGCAGCAGTCTGTGGAGTAAAGCAGCAGTCTGTGGTTTAAATGAGCAGTCTGCAGAGTAAAGCAGCAGTCTGTAGAGTAAAGGAGCAGTCTGTAGATTAAAGGTTCAGTCTGTAGAGTAAAAGAGCAGTCCGTAGATCAAAGGAGCAGTCTTTAATTTAAAGGTTCAGTCTGTAGATTAAAGGAGCAGTCTGTAGATTAAAGGAGCAGTCTGTAGATTAAAGGAGCAGTCTGTAGAGTAAAGCAGCAGTCTGTGGAGTAAAGCAGCAGTCTGTGGTTTAAATGAGCAGTCTGCAGAGTAAAGCAGCAGTCTGTAGAGTAAAGGAGCAGTCTGTAGATTAAAGGTTCAGTCTGTAGAGTAAATGTTCAGTGTGTAGAGTAAAAGAGCAGTCTGTAGATCAAAGGAGCAGTCTTTAATGTAAAGGTTCAGTCTGTAGATTAAAGGAGCAGTCTGTAGATTAAAGGAGCAGTCTGTAGATTAAAGGTTCAGTCTGTAGATTAAAGAAGCAGTCTGTAGAGTAAAGGAGCAGTCTGTAGATTAAAGGAGCAGTCAGTAGATTAAAGGTTCAGTCTGTAGATTAAAGGAGCAGTCTGTAGAGTAAAGGAGCAGTCTGTAGATTAAAGGATCAGTCTGTAGTTTAAAGGAGCAGTCTGTAGATTAGTTGAAGAAATATTAATGAGCAGAGAAAGATCCTCGTAGGCTGATTAACAAACTGACCTTCAACACAGTTTATATTGTTTTACTTTGTTTACGTGTGGCAGACCCTGCCACCATTCTAGCTCCAAACAGTGTTTCCTCTGAGAGCATCTTGATTGTTCACTGACAGAACAAAGTTTGTGTTATTACCTCATTAATATTGTAAAGATTAAAATTCTTCCTCTTTATTTCTCGACTTGCACTGAAATACTTCAGTAATACTTTCTGTTTACTTTTTTTTTAAATAAATCATTACCATGTGGTTAATTTAAAAATGTAATCAGCTGCTTTTCAGATGAATGACGGTGAATCATGAATTTACTTCCTGATGTTTATCTGATGTCCTTTGTGGTTTTTATCATACAGTCTTTTATTCTAACGTACAAAAGTTCTTAGATATACTAAACTTTTAGATACAAACTATTATAATAATGAGATGGACTGTTTTTATTTGTGTTAATTCCCTTGACAGCCTGTCTGATGCACTTCCTCCATCATAGTTTAGTTTTAGTTTATTTAGTTCATTTTCAACTTATAAAAACACAAACTTAACTTAACTAACTTCATGCTTCAGAAAACAAACAAACATAAAACAGGACTGAGGTGTAGTCTGAACCTTTTCACATTCATTATATTTTGTCAGCTGCCTTTAAATCATAAAGAATTTACACAAAAACCTCCTAACTCATGTTGTGTTCCCTGTTTGTTCATGTGTTTCACATCAGTTCTGCGCTTTGCTTTTGTGAATATAAAGTATAAAGACTTTTTCTTCTGCTTTGACGTCTCTCAGGCTGATCACAGCCCGTCAACGCTCCTGTCAGCGTGGACGCTGTGGGTAAAGTTCTTACCGGTCGGACCTCCCCGGTGGTGTTGGTGTACTGACGTGCCAGACCAAAGTCCAGCATGTAGCACTTCCTGTAGGTGGAGGGAAGCCGGCCCATCGCAAAGTTCGACTGAAGGAACAGAAACGACAGAAACAAATTTGTCAGAAAACATTTGAGGTCGCTGCTCTTCCTGTGAACGGCAGAGAGCACCGCTGACTCTGGATCTGTTACCTGACCACTGAAATATCTCAGACAAATGTTCACAGTTTGATGTCTTGTGTCTTATTCTAAATGTTGGTGTCGATGAGCTGGTTTGTTCTTGGTCTTGTAGAATCTTTATAAAAGCTTGTCCGAGGTTTCACCGCACCGTTCAAATCTAAATTAGTGCCCCAAAGACCAGTGAAGACATTTTGTTGTTTCACACAAAGATCTTTTCATTAAAACAAAAACAAAGTGAATCTTTTCTTAGTAACGACCGAAGACTTCCCTCCTCAAAAACCTTCACAGCTGCTGAGCAGCTCAGCGACACACAGATCTGATCTCAGGTCTGAAGCCTGTGTGTTTTACTGACTCAGGTTTTTATCAGTTAGGTATTAATCCAGACATTTCTGTCATTCAGTGATCTGGAGATCATTTATTTTCAGTCAACAGTCCCTCCGACTCCTATAAAGTGCTGCAGCTCCACTTTTAAAGAGGTGAAACCAAAGATGTGACCACATCGCCGTGACGCAGCGTCATTACACTGCTCACCTGCTTCTTTTACATCTTGAAATTATTTAATACATTCAATCAGCTCTGAGATAAGCCTCAGATCTGAAGGGGATTTTACTGTCAGAGCATTCAAACTGTGGACGTCCTGAAGATGATAAGAATGAAAGATCACTTCAGATCCAGATGATTTAACTCTTGTATGTGATGCACTTTGTTCTTAAAGGTGCTTTATCATAAAGTTATTATGATTACCATTCATTTGTTTGGGTTTAGTGGCATTTGATACCATAAAATCCCTTTTCACCAAACACTTGTGGACACAGATAAACGAGCTGATGTAACGTGACTCTGCTCAGGGGCGTGTCAACAGAACAACTTCCTGGCAGGACTCGTCGGTTCTGGTCGTACCGGTTTGATGTCGCGGTGCAGGAAGCCCACTGAGTGGATTGCCTCGATGGACTCCAGGATCTGCTTCCCGAGCCGCAGGGTGGTGCTCATGGTGAAGGTTCCTCTGGGCTGACTCCTCCGCAGGTCGGCCAGGTTACGACCCTGCAGCAGCAACAACAACTTTCAGGATGGCGCGCTTTATACAGACTTTACATTTTAATCACTTTTATTGTTAATATTGTCGACACAATGTCCCTGAAATAAAGGTCATGAGCTAAAACAACATTTAGAGTTCAGTCAAAAACTGTAATGATGTGAGCGCCACATGTGCGAGTACGTCCGCCATCTTGGCTAGCTGGCTAGAGAAACAAAACAACCACCCCGATGATCAGCACACAACAGAGCGCCGGGTCTTTGTCTCTCACCTGAAGCTGCATCACCACGTAGTTGAATTTGTCATTTCTCCCACAGCCAATAAACTTACAGACATGGTTTTTACCTGGAACACAGAAGAGGCTCAGTCAAAACCTGCAGACACACCTGAATCCTGTCTCACAGAGATGATGATGATCATTGTCTAGATGGAGCTTCATACGGACATAAAGGTGGATCTTCATGGACCTGAGCCGCCTCACCACTGAAACACTGTTCAACTAAATGACATTCTACTCAGTCAACTTTAAGTAAAGATTGTTCCAAGACTGTTTCAAGCAGCCTGATCATGTCAATCATTTCTCCGTCACAGCAAGAACACTTCTTCTTCTTCTTCTTCTCCTCAGTTATTCTGCAGACTGTTCTCAATCTGACTGGCTGTATTACTGGTCAGGACATCTGATCTGCACCCTGTTCACTTCCTGTCAGCCTCAGAAGATCAACTGGTACAACCATTTAAGAAATTAATACATTGCAGCTTGTTTAACGTGAGAATCATCTGTTCTTCATCGTAAACTAACTGGACTTGTCCTGATGCACCGAACTTGCAGTTAGCACGTTAGCTTTAATCTTCGCTGGCTGAGACGATGAACAAACTGCGAGCTCTGAGAGAAAAACACAGAGCAGAGTTAAACCCTGGACGTAGACGGTGAACATGAAGGCGTCTCACCCTGCAGCTTCTTCAGCACCGCCACCTCCATCTTCAGCACCTGTTTGGGCTGCTGGGCCGACTCCACCTTCAGCGCCACGTTCTCCCGCGTTAGCAGGTCCAGGGCCTCGTAGATCTCCCCAAACCCGCCCCCGCCGATCTTCTTCAGCTGGGATACGGGACAGAACGAACTCAGTACAGTCAGAGAGCCACATGAGACGTCAGAGAACAGATGATGACAATTCTCTTCCTACTTCAGTGTTTCTCTTTATTTACTTTTGTTTGTATCTTTTTGACTCCATCAAATAATCTGCTGACCGTTTCAACTTTTTCTTCTTATCTACGTCTGGATGTTTGACTTCCTTTATCTTTCCATCTTATTGCTTTTCAGTTTAGTTTTGTTCTGTCTTTCACTTTTCTTAAGATTCTATTTTATCTATTCTAATCTCTTGATTATATATTTATCATATAATGTATAAATATAAATGATTGTGTCGAGTGTGTGTGTGTGTGTGTGGTTCAGTGGACACAGTAAATTGATCGGTGAAGCGCAAACAGCCCGCAGGCTCCACACTGCGATCTGATTGGCTCAGACAGCAGCTGCATTATGTAACTTCATATTTCACAGCAGTGTTTCTGTTCATGAACTCAAAATCACTATGGACTCGCGATTTCTTTAAACGAGTATTCTTGTTTGTCCACCACAGTCAAAGGTGTGTTCAAGAACATAATGTCTACACTGATGATGTTGGAGGATCCTTGAATGCACCATCAGGTCGAGTTACATGTTGAATTTGACCCTGCGTCATTTTGACTTCAGTGTTTCTTTCACGTTCATACAGAAGTTTGGATTCATCATCATTTATACTGCTCGCTTGTTTGATTCTAAACTCTGCAATAAATAAATGTGACACTTTATAATAAACACTTTTAATAAATGGCTCATTTATAATTAATTAATCAAAATGTCTGCCAGCTTACAGCTGATGTGCGCTTAAGTAAAACACAAACTGATCCGACATCAAACTCAAACTAACTTGAACTTTATAAGAAACATTGAGTCGTTTTCACACACTTTTATGTGTAAATTCTCAAATATTTTAGTTTTAAAGGTACATTAAAACCATAGTGCACTTTTAAAACAATACGATTAATTTTAAAAATAAACTCAAACGACTCACCACTTTCCATCGGTCCTTGACCATGCAGTTCGGCGGCAGGATGTCGGCCTGCTCAGACGTCCCGTTCATGTTGGCGTTGTCCTGGAGGCCGGGGACTAGGCACTGCATCTGCCAGCCAGACAGAACTCGAGCAGCTCCCAGTTTAAAAGAGCCATTTATCTGTGAGGACGGGAGAACGCAGCCCGGGTCAGCACATTACAAACATTAGCTCGGTTCTGGGAGGCTCCCGGTCCAACCACAGCACCGCGCTGGGACAGTCACAGCAGTCCAGTATAACAACAGGCATTAGAAATGGCTGGCTGCCATTAGAAGCCATTCTTCAGCTGGATCAGGCTACAGGCCGGTGGGGGTGTGGGGGTGGGGTGGGGTGGAGGGGGGTGGAGGGTGATGGTATTTGCAGTAACTGGAGCAAATATCATGTGGAGGAGGAAGCAGCCGGACACTCTGCTCTCAGCTGACTGCAGCGACCGCCATCGGGTCGACCGAGTCATCAGAGATCAGAACAGGCTGGTTTTTAGATAACGACCGTCAGCACCAGAACACGTCCAGACCCAACCAGGACGGGCTCGGAGTCAAACAACAGTGACGGCTTCACCTGTCGGGAAGTTAAAGGAACAGTTTGAGGTTTTGGGGAAACTGCTTCTTCTCTTTCTCAGTGTTCACACTGATTCTGTGTATAGCAGCTGGGCAGCTTAGCTTAGCTTAGCATGAAGACTGGAAGCAGGGGGAAACAGCTAGCCTGGCTCTGTCCAAACCTACCAGCAGCTCTAAAGCTCAATGTTTCATCTTGTTTGTTTTATCTGCGTGATGACAGCGTCAGATTTATTCTTGTTACCAGCATCTTAAAATCTCAATTTAAAACCCAACATGTAATTTTTTTCTGGTGTTGCACAAATGAAACAAACCAGACACAAACGTTTACATCCAGCTGAACAGGTAGTAGATCACAAACTTCTTTGTCACAATCAATTAATAATGCGCTCTTTCAGATCAATGCTGCGCTCCTGAGACTCACAATACCTGGTCAAATGGGCTCAGAAAAGTCCCCAGCTGATATCAATCAGAACCACGAAGAAGAACAACAAAATCCAACTTTCTAGTATCACCAAAGTTGATTGTTCAAGTTACTGTATGTATATTTTTGATCCAGCAGATTTGGTCTCATTTTCAGAAGACCTATAATAAATAAATGTTGATGAAGGTTCTCAGTCATCCGGTCCTGGTACCTCTAACTTCTGTATCGTAGTCAATTGGACTTCAGGTTTCAGTTTGAAGATGTGTCACCTCTCATCCAAGAGGCTTCTTCACTTCACTTCACTAACTGGAGGAGCTGCACACTGTATGGGAGTGTCCTTACAGGGTGCAGGAATTCCCTTACATAATGTGGGAGTGTCCTTACATAGGGTGGGAGTGCCCTTACATAATGGGGGAGTGTCCTGGAAGAATGTGAGAGTGTCCTTACAGAGTGTGGGAGTGTCCTTACAGAGTGTGGGAGTGTCCTTACAGAGTCATTATGGACATGTGTGAGCTCTGAGTTTTCACGTCTTCAAACATCAAATACCATCAACAAACCAGTTGCCTACGATACGGCATAAATTTAATGACTGAAGCAAACTTCATGAATATTCTTGTCACAAAGCAGTTTGTGTTCTTCTCATCCATCACAGAAACATGAGAGCTGTAGGACTCATTGGAAGTGACGACTGTCATGATGAACATATGCTCTACCCAGCACTTCAAGCTGTTCCCTCTGTTCAGTCTCCATGCTAAGGCATAACTACTAGCACTTAGAGGGGCTGGCATCGTACCTCAGGACATTTTCTGGCAGACTGTATCAAAAATTGTGTAATTCTGAAACCGAGTGTCAAATGTCTGAAAATGATTCCACATGTCTGTAATTTCAGATCTTTGTTTCTGCTCCTCAACAACAGAAGAGTTTTGGTTTTCAGCTGTACTAAACATCTGTCTGCACGGTCTTCACCTACCTATTTTATTATGGTATTACCTATTTTATTATTAAGGGCATCATCGAAGGAGCTACCCATGAAATCAAAACGTGGGAAACTTGGGGAATTTTGACCCTGAGTTTGGCCCGGCAGGTAGTGAACATGCCCAAGTGGAGCAACACTCCCAACAAGCTCTGTCAATGAAATGTCGGACTGATGCTGGTATCTGGCATCGAGCCAGATGAGCTTGGGTTGAGGGTTAGAGGGTTGGACGAGCTTGTTGGGGACCAAACAGCCTGGGAATGAGCTCTGCCTGAGAAGACAACTTCAGGGGATTAATGTCCCAGCGGTTGTGGGTTTGTTGAGGTCTGGTGCTATCTGAGCCCATAGAGGATGTAGTGAACGTGACTATCTGCTGTGGAGAGACTGGGCGGACTGCTGTACCTCAGAGTAACGTGGGGACTGGCTGACGTCTGGTTAACTGTTACACTGACAAAGTGATAAAGTCCTGGAGCAGATGATTAGTCTGATCTGTGGGTTAGTAATGGAGGATCATCATCATCAGCAGCAGCAGCAACAGCAGGCCTGCACCTCACTGAGGCTCTCTCTACAGAACTACATCACCTGTCTCCACCCGTCTCTTTAACCTCATCCACCTGACCTGAACCCTGCCTCTGACTCTGATGCCTGCCATGACGGGTTCTCAGTCTTCAGGGAGTTCGTGGGGGAGATTTTCAGTTCAAAGTGATGCATGTCAGTCCCCAAACCATGCTGTTCTGCATGCAATGCCACGGGCCGTCATCAGTGCATGCAGAGCTCAGGCGGCCTGCACATGTCATGGAGAGTGTCCGCCGTGTGTCCAGTCAGACCAGCTCTGACACAGGACTGGACGGACTGGGAGGGAGGGGAGGAGGCTTCTCTGCACCTGCAGTGATACAGCTCCGTTACAGCACCATCATCATCAGCAGCATCATCATCGTCATCATCAGAGCAGCGACCAGCAGCTGGGAGTTACTGTAACACTGGAGATGTAGTGAAACCTGCTGCAGGCCTCAACACACTGCAGAGCAGCCAATCACTGCAGAGGGCGGGGCCACAGAGCTCACAGGCCAACACGGATAGAGCCAATCAGGAGGGAATACATTGTACTTTATGACATCAAGTGTATCATGAAATGCTGTGCATGATATCAGTATATCAGCTGGAGCTCTGATGAACACAGAAACATGTGTTTTTATATGTGGTTATCAAACACAGACATGAAACATGCAGGAGGAGATTCTGCTTCTGCTCTACAGTAAATGTTCTGGTCCAAAATGACATCAGCACCAAATCAGTGAGCGTGACCGAGAGCTGAGTAAGTTCACATGTTGACACATATCGAAGAAACATCAATGCTGAGGTTGAAAGTACCATCATGTTACATCCTGTGTTATAATGCAGAGTGTGCAGGCTGCTGTGACTACAGCCCGGTTCAACAGTCGGTCTGTGGACCAGATGTGGACCTTCAGCGACCTCACTGAGGCCTGCTGATCTCGTCATTGGCGTCCTAGCCGTTCATTTCTAGCCCGGCAGACTGAGGGAATGTGAACGTGTGTGTACATATACACACATATCTGTAGTAGAACACAGCTTGTATGTATTATACTGTACTACCTTATAATGTAGTGCAAATATAGTTCACATTCACAACATTTTTATGAAGACACATTTCCCTCTCTAGTCTCTTTGTTCCTCATAAACATGATTATGATTGTGATTAATGATATATAGTGATGGTTCTGTTTATCTCAGTCACTCGTTGGTAGAACCTGGTGCTGTTGTGCAGTCTGAGCCCGGCACCGTGAACATGTTGTCCACTGTGTGCCCATGTGAAAACGATGTTCGGGCTTAATTTATGATTGATATGAATCAATAGAATATAAACTGAAGTCAAGTTCACTGTTTCAGCATGAAATATCCTGCTTCTGTTTTTGATAACCACACAAAACAAATCAGCCGACACATAAATGTTTTATCTCTCCAGGGATATCATCATCTTGCATATAGTCTATATTAACATGGTGTAGTGTATATATTCTGTATACTGACATGGTGTAGTGTATATATAGTGTATATTAACATGGTATAGTGTATATATAGTGTATATTAAAATGGTGTAGTGTATATATAGTGTATATTAACATGGTGTAGTGCATATATAGTGTATATTAACATGGTATAGTGTATGTATAGTGTGTATTAACATGGTGTACTGTATATACAGTGCATATATGGTGTATATTAACATGGTATAGTGTATATATAGTGTACATTAACATGGTGTAGTGTATATATAGTGTATATTAACATGGTATAGTGTATATATAGTGTACATTAACATGGTGTAGTGTATATATAGTGTATATTAACATGGTGTAGTGTATATATAGTGTGTATTAACATGGTGTACTGTATATACAGTGCATATATAGTGTATATTAACATGGTATAGTGTATATATAGTGTATATTAACATGGTATAGTGTATATATAGTGTATATTAACATGGTATAGTGTATATATAGTGTGTATTAACATGGTGTACTGTATATACAGTGCATATATAGTGTATATTAACATGGTATAGTGTATATATAGTGTACATTAACATGGTGTAGTGTATATATAGTGTATATTAACATGGTGTAGTGTATATATAGTGTATATTAACATGGTGTAGTGTATATATAGTGTATATTAACATGGTATAGTGTATATATTCTGTATATTGACATGGTGTAGTGTATATATAGTGTATATTAACATGGTATAGTGTATATATAGTGTACATTAACATGGCGTAGTGTATATATAGTGTATATTAACATGGTATAGTGTATATATTCTGTATATTGACATGGTGTAGTGTATATATAGTGTATATTAACATGGTGTAGTGTATATATAGTGTATATTAACATGGTGTAGTGTATATATAGTGTATATTAACATGGTGTAGTGTATATATAGTGTATATTAACATGGTATAGTGTATATATTCTGTATATTGACATGGTGTAGTGTATATATAGTGTATATTAACATGGTATAGTGTATATATAGTGTATATTAACATGGCGTAGTGTATATATAGTGTATATTAACATGGTATAGTGTATATATTCTGTATATTGACATGGTGTAGTGTATATATAGTGTATATTAACATGGTGTAGTGTATATGTAGTGTATATAAACATGGCGTAGTGTATATATAGTGTATATTAACATGGTGTAGTGTATATATAGTGTATATTAACATGGTATAGTGTATATATAGTGTATATTAACATGGTATAGTGTATATATAGTGTATATTAACATGGTGTAGTGTGTATATATAGTGTATATTAACATGGCGTACTGTATATACAGTGTATATATAGTGTATATTAACATGGTATAGTGTATATATAGTGTATATTAACATGGTGTAGTGTGTATATATAGTGTATATTAACATGGCGTACTGTATATACAGTATATATATAGTGTATATTAACATGGTATAGTGTATATATTCTGTATATTGACATGGTGTAGTGTATATATAGTGTATATTAACATGGTATAGTGTATATATAGTGTATATTAACATGGTGTAGTGTGTATATATAGTGTATATTAACATGGCGTACTGTATATACAGTGTATATATAGTGTATATTACATGGTGTAGTGTATATATAGTGTATATTAACATGGTATAGTGTATATATAGTGTATATTAACATGGTGTAGTGTGTATATATAGTGTATATTAACATGGCGTACTGTATATACAGTATATATATAGTGTATATTACATGGTGTAGTGTATATATAGTGTATATTAACATGGTGTAGTGTATATATAGTGTATATTAACATGGCGTAGTGTATATATAGTGCATATTAACATGGTGTAGTGTATATATAGTGTATATTAACATGGTATAGTGTATATATAGTGTATATTACATGGTGTAGTGTATATATAGTGTATATTAACATGGTATAGTGTATATATTCTGTATATTGACATGGTGTAGTGTATATATAGTGTATATTAACATGGTGTAGTGTATATATAGTGTATATTGACATGGTGTAGTGTATATATAGTGTATATTAACATGGTATAGTGTATATATAGTGTATATTGACATGGTGTAGTGTATATATAGTGTATATTACATGGTGTAGTGTATATATAGTGTATATTACATGGTGTAGTGTATATATAGTGTATATTAACATGGTGTAGTGTATATATAGTGTATATTGACATGGTGTAGTGTATATATAGTGTATATTAACATGGTATAGTGTATATATAGTGTATATTGACATGGTGTAGTGTATATATAGTGTATATTACATGGTGTAGTGTATATATAGTGTATATTAACATGGTGTGGTGTATATATAGTGTATATTAACATGGTGTAGTGTATATATAGTGTATATTAACATGGTATAGTGTATATATAGTGTATATTAACATGGTGTAGTGTATATATAGTGAATATTAACATGGTATAGTGTATATATAGTGTATATAGTGTATATTAACATGGCGTAATGTATATATAGTGTATATAGTGTATATTAACATGGCATAGTGTATATATAGTGTATATTAACATGGTATAGTGTATATATAGTGTATATTAACATTGTATAGTGTATATATAGTGTATATATAGTGTATATTAACATGGTTTAGTGTATATATAGTGTATATTAACATGGTATAGTGTATATATAGTGTATATATAGTGTATATTAACATGGTATAGTATATATATAGTGTATATTAACATGGCGTAGTGTATATATAGTGTATATTAACATGGCGTTGTGTATATATAGTGTATATTAACATGGTATAGTATATATATAGTGTATATTAACATGGCGTAGTGTATATATAGTGTATATTGAGTGGAGTGCCGTCAGTGTAACTCTGTGGTCCGGCAGCATCTCAGCAGCAGATCGGACTGAGACATCCTGACACACTCTGTCTCCACCTTCAGACCTCCGTCTGCTCGTCTTCTTCTCTTCTTCACCTACAAGTCTAATCTGTTGCTGGGGAGGGGGAGGGGTGCTCTGCCAGAAGCCAGTTTTGCATCATTCCAGTTTTGATCTGAGGAAGTCAGTCAGAGCTCACCATAGTTCTGAGCTCCCGGAAAACCTGACGGCTTATAACAAATCCTGAGCGGGACAAAACCCTTCCTGTTCCTGTGTTAGCCTACAAGCCAAAACAGAGGGCACAGTTAACCAGGAGAGGAGGAAGACCACCGACCGCTGCAGCCGTCCGACCCGCCACGCACACGGGCTTGTGACATCATGGGGGGGTGGAGCATGTAGGAAGAGGCCTTCATGCAGCATGTTAAAGAACAAAAGAAATCCTCGTTGAACCTGCACACGTTTTTATTTTCCTTTTTCACCTGAAGTCACGTTCACCAAAACACTGTTGACCAACTGTGCTGCTAACGCTGCTAATGCTGCTAACGCTGCTAACGCTGCTAACGCTGCTAACGCTGCTAGAATATGTTCAGAGTTCAAAGTGACACCTTCTACTAAAACGTCTTCTTCTGTCCAACGAACAGCCCAAAGCTCAAAACTATTCAGCATTTTCGGATAGTCAGTATCGATGATTTTTCTGTCAGATTGCAGGTTAAATAAATGAATTTAAAAATGTGCTACTTTGTCTCTGATGCAGCTTCTTCTCACATAATGTCCTGCCCACAACACTGATTGGTAACCATCACAACTAACAGCCAATGATCACTTAGTTGTCTGAGTCTTTAAGGAACTATTAAATAAATGTATCAAATAAATGTAGTGAGGAGGAAGAAGGAAGCAGCAGAAAATGGAAAAAACTCAAGTAAAGTACCTGTAAATTGTACTTCAGAACAGTACGTGGGTAAGCTGTACTTTGGTTTATTTCATCACTGCTTGTTTAAAATTGTAATTTTTACTGCAAATGTCCTAAATATAATATTTTCTGGTCTCCCTGATTACTAATAACCAGTATTGACCCTGAAGAAGCCACGTGGGTTTTTGCTTTGTTGGGTCGCAAGAGTGAAATCTGAAGTGCGCACCACTCGGACCAAGTGGTCGAGTCATGTAATTACAACGCCATGTGGTGACCAGCAGCCCCAAGCTCAAGCTAACGTTGTGAAAGAAGCAGCTGTAATGAGTCGTTTGACTGTCTGAACTCGATTCACTCGGTCTGATCACATTTAGAAAGTCTAGAAGAGTCAAACCATCAAATCACTGAATCCTGTTTCCGGTTAGAGGACGAAACAGGAAGTTAGCTGCTCAGACAGTGGACGTCTCTGAGGGACGCCGACACTGGATCTGCTGAGCTAACTGCTAACACACTGGAACATGCTAGCAGTAGCCAGCTGATTACTGATCATCACGGATCTCAAGAAGAGTGACAGACTGAACTAGGGCATGTGCTAACAGTCGGCTAGCATGCTAATTAGCTGTGTTGCTGACAGACGCCCACAGCTGATAAAAACTGTCGTTGATGTCATCCTGTCGCTCACAGAGGAGCTGCAGTAAAACCTGGACTGGAGTCCGTTTAGTCTGAGCTGAAGCAGTTTTGGTGAATCTGACATCAGATAGAAAAAAAGGAGAATGGATCCCAGAACAGTCCAGAGTCCAGTCCAGCCGCGCTCAGACGAGTCTGAACACAAAGACTCACAACTCAGCAGAGCAACAAACACAATGCTGCACACTCAGAAGCACAACATGTCAAACGGCTCCACAGCAACACAACCATCATTGCGTCCACACTCACTGCTACACACTGCTACACACCGCTGTTCCTGTGTCAGATACCTGAGCCACAAAAACAACACAATGTAATGAATTATGTAAAAAGGACAAATAGTGAGTGTCACCACATCATCACACAAAAATACATGGAATAACATTAAATACAGTTCTGACTGGTTCTGTTACTGCTCAGAGTTTTAGTTAAATTACATTTTATCACCTAAAAGTAAATTAAAAGTAATTAAAGTGAATAAAAACTTCAAACACCTGATAAAACTGATCATTCTTTTTACTTTGTTAATCTGAATCTTTTCATCTCTGACTGATCACTACAACATTTATAAGTGAACACGTGCTCGTCATCGTCTGCAGGTTCCATCAGTGTGTTTTGACCCTTCAGGGGTTCCGTACATCAGCCTGTCTCCATGTTTGACCTCCGTTACATCTTATTATTATTGTTATTATTAATAATATTATCATTATTGTTCTGTAACTAAAGTGTGTTTCTGTTATATAACGACTGAATCTATCAAATACATTTTTCACTGACACACTTCCGGCCCCCCCCCCCCTCCCTCTGCATCACTCATATTGAATCTTTTCTCTCTGCAGTGCACAGTCATGGGTCCTCAGTGCGCACGCGCACCATCACATCCTGCTGATCAATAAATCTGGCCCGGACTGACCCGAGTTATGACTGTAGGCTCTCACGGTGACACGCTGGTTCTGATCCAACTCATCACCGGGCCTCGTGCGCATCAAACACCGCAGACAGGATCAAAACATCCACTTCCGTTCACGCATCACTGCGGGACACACACACACACACACACACACACACACACACACACACACACTGATGTCTGTAATCCGGGCCGGATCTGGCCCGAACAGGCCTACCTGGCGCACCGTCCGCTCCTTTTCCGCCTTTTGGGAATCTTCATCTGGGATTTTATTTCGGCACAAAACGTCCTGGTCCAAAAAACCCACCGTTCCTTTACAGGGGGGCCGGGGTTAGGGCCGCACAGTCCCGCAGGACTAAACCACCATTTATTTCTCCTCTAACAGTCCCCGATCAGTCCGGACCGGCTCCGTCCTCAGGCCGGCCGTCCGGTGCGGGACCGGGACGCACCGAGTCCAGAGGGAGACAAATACTGCGGTTCTGTCCCCGCAGAGTCCAGGAGCGCTCATTAAAACCCCGCTGCTGTCCGGGTCCGGGTCCTCCTCCGGTTCTCCGCTGCAGCAGCTGAGGAGGAGGAGGAGGAGGAGGAGAGGGAGGAGGAGGAGGATGGGAGGATGCGGACCGATCCTCCTCCTGCTGGCCCGGATGCTGCAGTCGATCCCGGGACAGAACTAGATCCAGAAGCCCGGCTGAGGCGGTCCCGGGCCGGCTGTGGGAGGCGGGCTGTGGGTGTCGGGTTCTCCGGCTCCAGCCTGTTTGTCCGCACTGCAGCTCCGCATCCACCCGCGTCAAGCGCGCGTCACCGGACACTGCCACAACATCCGGTCAGGCTTTCAAAATAAAAGTGCCTCTGATGAACTTCTCCACGATCAGAGCGGAAGTTCTGTTCTTCTTCTCACCATCAAGTCCAAAACCATCAACAGTGTTTGAATCACGACATGAACCTTCTGGAGACAGAACCCGGTCCAAACACACCTCCTCAGTCCAACCAGTATGAAGGAAAATCATGTCCCAAAGAATTATGTTCTGTTGACCCGTCTGATGAAAACACACGCTCCAAACAAACAGGAAGCAGCAAAGAGCAGCCGCTAACTGCTGCTAACTGTAGCTGCCCATAGCTAGTTAGCTCAATTAGCTGTGCAGCTAGTGGTCCAGACTGGACCAGTGGACAGTGATGTTTACACTGCATACGCTGGAGCTTTGGACCCGGACGGGCTGGACACTTCTTCATCCATCATTCAAGTTACAATTTTGACATTTCACACTAAAGTTCCTGCATGTAGCAACATTAAAGGTGCAACATGTGACATCACCACCTGTGTTAGCATATCGCTACAGTAGCCACTCAGTTAGCCTGGCAGCTAGCTCGCTAACTGTTTCTTCTTCACAATGTTTTATTAAACTCACCAATTCTTACATATCACACTTCAAGCTTTACGGTCTTATTGATGTCATTGTTTCTTAGCGTGCGGGATATTTGATTATTTTACACGTTGAAGTTTAATTTACTCTCTTTACTTCTCTTTCTGTTATTGTTGTTAAATTGTCCTAAATGTTATCTTTGTTTTGATTATCGTACTTTATGTATTTAACCTGGATTTGATACAAGCATACTCATCAGACTGAACATTTCGTGTCTCACAGCTGTTTCTCTATCTGAAGTTTTTCAGGAGAGAAATCAGTCTCCGTTTTGATCTTCATCTTCTGAAGCTTTAAGAACGTTTACAGAGGAAGTGAAGAGCCTTCAAAGTAAAAGCACTCCAGCTGCACCTGCTAACATAAAATAGCAGCTTCACCTCCACTGACAGTCGCTTCCTTTGTGTGAAGTTGTAGGTTTACTTTACAGACTGTTGACTGATTCAGTTACTTTTACTTGAGTAAAGCTTCTGAACACTTGTTCCATCACTGTGATGTCACAGGCTCAGGTGTGTGACTGCTGTCAGGTGGTTGGTGCACGACTGGAAACATGACACACAGCACAGACAGGTACAGCACTCAGGTACTGGACTCAGGAACCGTTCTGAGGTTCTCCACTGCTCACGCCGCAGACAGAACTTAAAACTGCTGTTATTCATTCTGTAGATTCACATTATTTCTGATCTTGAAACGAGTTGATTTCTGTCGTAAACTAATAACCTCGTCCTTCAGAGTGACTGAGGCTTGTTTGTGGTGTGAAACATTAAACCAGCTCCGTCTTTTTCTGGATTAACATCAAAACTCTGCTGGAAGAAAACTGTGCAGCTGGTAATAATCCAGCAACATGTCGGATATGAAAACAGTCTTTAGTGTTATAATGTGAACACTCCTTCCATCAATGGTGTCTACTGATGACTTTATTTCTATAAATAATATAATTATATTATTATTACATTGTATTATATATCATATTTCTCTTTTATAATAACACGTTTGAAGTTAATGTTATTTTATATAGCTCCTGCCCCCTTCAGTTTTATTAATGACATATATACAGTTTATGATTCTGTACTTTGTCTGATTCAGTTTGTTGTTTTATTTTGAAAGTACTGACCGGATAGTGCCCGCTGTCCCGTCTTATTTATTTAATGGCACTGTTGAGTCCCACCCTCTCACAGCACGTGAACGCCTCACCATCCTCCACATTACCGTCGTACCTGTCCTAATGTTCCTCTGGTGACGTCACGGCGCCTCAGACTAACATCCTGCTCCGGATTTATTTTCAATAAAACACAGTAAATCGATTGTGATGAGCTTCTCCTCATCCGACACGCTGCACAACGCGCGCGCGCACACACACACACACACACACACACACACACGCCCAGCTCCTCAGCATCGCGTCCTGCAGCCTCCTGATCGATGCTCTCTTCGATCAGCTGCTTCGCTTCTCCTCTGCCCTGCTCGTCTTTGTTTGTTTGTTTGTTTGTTTGTTTGTTTTCTTACCTGACAGTTGTTTCCCGTCCAGAGCCGAGCAGCAGCATCCTCTGCTCCATGTCTCCATCACACACACACACACACACACACACACACACACACACACACACACAGCGCCCCCTGCCGACCCGGAGCTTTGGAGCAGGTCACGTGGGTTTCACCAGCTGACTGCTGAAGGTGTTATTGATGACGTCAGACTGAGGACCTGAAGGAGGACACGAGGCCTCCAGCAGGTGGAGCCACTTCCTGTTTCCTCACAGCGCTGCTCTCATCACTCTGATCAATACTTATTATTGTTATTAATCTTTTGTTAATCTGTTATTGATCTGTGTGTCTCATCACCTGCAAGTGTCTCTATAGCTATTCACCAACAGCTGTCTTCTGTCAATAACAATAATGATAATAATAACAATAATAATGATAATAATAATGTAATTATTATTTTTTTATTATCATATAATAAATATTATTATATATAATAATAATAATGATAAGAAGAAGAAGAAGAAGATCTCATGATGCTGATTTCCTTCTATTGATTAGTGATCAGGTCCCTCACACACTCGCTCACATTGAACCCTCAGAACGACTGAAGTTCAGCCTGAATTTAAACTTTCTAAAACGTTCCTCTTCTATGTTTTTGTGTTGACACGTGACAACAGATCAAACATGAGTGTAAATATTCTTTATGTGAAAATACAGATTCTCTTTGTGTTTCCGCAGACTGCAGGACACAGATATAAAAATATAAAGAGGATATGGCTGAACAAATCACAGGAGTATAAAAACTGCATATAGATCAGAGGCTCTGCTTCCCTTCATATATTTCTGTACATTATTGATCACGCAGAGCTGAACGCAGGATTGGAAAAGTTGCCGCTGGTCGGAGCTGCGGGGTCGTCGGTCTCAGCGAAGTCTTCGGGGTCGAGATCGGCCTCGAACATCCGCTGCAGCAGAGCGTCCACCGTCCGATATCCTGACAGGAAACACAGCCAGCAATACTGTGATCAATACTGATGATCAATACTGTGATCAATACTGTGATCAATACTGTGATGGACAGCTGCATCTGTATCCGTCTCAAAGGATCTCAGAAGGTCTTTTACTTTGTGAGACAAGCTAAGTAATCTGCCCCTTCAAAATAAAAGCATCCACTTCCAGGCTGCCTGTGGCTCTTTCTTACTTTTTGAAGCGATTTTAAACATCAGGCCTGGCTTGCTGTTTGCTGATTGGCCGGTTCCCTGGTCGCTGTCGATGGTTTCCATGGCGTTCACCAAGTTATCCTCCAGCTTCTCTCTGAAGTCAACAAACCCAGCTGATCAGTGTGTGTGTGTGTGTGTGTGTGTGTGTGTGTGTGTGTGTGTGTGTGTGGTTGATTGACAGGTGGTGGTTGTCACGGTAACGTACTGGGCCACAGCCAGCTCCAGTTCCTCGATCTTCTTCTCCAGAGACGTCTGCAGGTCGCTCTTCTCCACAGAGTACTCCACGAAGAACGCCTCGAGGACGAACGCCACGAAGATGCTGAAAGACAACAGGAAGTGATGTCATCAGCTGAGGGTGGGATCAGAATACTGGAGTTGGGGGCGGATGGTGACTATTATGGTGATGAAGGGGGGCTGATGGCGTCAGTCTTACTTGATGATGATGATGACGACCACGATGTGGAAGAGGACGAAGTAGATCCGCGCTGACACGTGAGTGACGAGAGTGAAGCCGCTGCTCAGCAGTGGAGTCGCGTTAAGAAACAAACTGTGGCCTGAGCTGGAACGTCACGCCACTCTGTACTCCACTACTGCTCACCAGGTCAGTTACAATAAATGATGTTTGATTCCAGATGAAACTACACAGCAGTTTATAAGTCACCAATAAACCTACGCATCAACTTCTTAACTGCAATATTCAAACTTTCATCATTCGTTTGATCTTTTATTAAACTTTTCACTCCATTCTTCTCTGAACCCGTTGTTGAAGGATATCGTGCCACTGGTTGACCACGGTGAGCTCCACCAGCAGGACGAAGGAGGACACCACGTCGTTGAAGTTGTTCTTGCAGTAGTTGAGTTGTGCGAAGGGCGTTCCCTTCAGCGAAGGGTTCCCGCAGTACGCCTTCGCAGGGTCGCTGGAGTCCGCCTCATAAAACTTCACCTTCCCTTTGAAAATCTCCATCCCCACCATGGCAAAGATGTAGTACACCACCTGAGGAGGAGGAGGAGGAGGAGGAGGAGCCAGCTTCACTATCAATTCAAAACTTCATTACAGACTCAGTCCAGATACAAAATCAAGATAAAGATCAACAAAGAGACGGCTGAACCGACGCCTCCAGGACCGAGATGGGAGGTGAGTAGTGCTAAACCTGCAGTTCTTCCCCTCGTCAGCTCTCTGCCCGTGTGGAGAAGCGAGACGTAATACAGCCACCAGAAATCTACACCGGTGTGTGTTTACACTACGTTTTTAACAGTGTGGCGCTTTACACTGCTGTAAAACAGCCTGTTCCTCTGGCACTACGTTCTGCTTATACGCAGGAATAAGGTAAACTCAAATGGATTCTTGCTTCCACTCGGTGCTACACAGAGCTGACGGTCATCGACTGCAGGGAAGAACACCAACAGACCACAGCGTTCACTTTAAGTCTGCAAACTGTCAGAACTCTGGTGATCCTCCGACTCCTCATCTAGCACCATAATCAGTTTGAATGTCCGATACTAATCAGAGGGTGAATATTATATATACTAAACATTGTTAGCATGTTGATTTAGCACCACAGCCTCACAAAGCTGCTAGCATGTCTGCAGACTCTTACGTCCTTCCTGTAGCAGATGGAGTGACGTCGCAGCGTGAGGAGGGTTCCTGCTTGTGATTTCACCCTCTAACATTTGGACCTTTGGTCGGCCTCGTTTCTGGAGCTGGAGGACAGTTTTACTTTTAACTCCCCAAAACTCAGAGAGTTCTTCCAAATGAGATTTGTAGGATATCCTGAGGAAAAGACTGCTGTGGATCATTTAAGACATGCAGCGTCTCAGTAAATCAGTCCGTCACTGTCGAGTGCTGACTGGAGGGGAAATGAAAACATCCACTGATTTTGACCTATTGTGACGATCTTTAATCGATGAAAGTGGAGGAAACAGAACCAGGGTGAGTGATCATTGTAAACAGGCTACATGTAGTTTGATTCAACGACTCTTTCATGGATTTTTAGATGACTGATTTATTTCTACAGGTGATCTGTTATCAGTGACTTACAATGATCAGCTGTCCGAATGTGAGGATCGCCGGTCCGATTCGGATCAGGGTGTTGATGATCGTACGAAACCTGACGGGGAATGTCGTCCTCATTAGTAAAGACATAACACAACCATGAAGTCAAGTAGACCAATCAAGACAGGTCTCAGCATCCAATCAGTGCTATGGATACCTGCAGGTGACTGTACGTACCTTGAGCAGTGATCTACCTGCCAATCAGAGACAAGCATTCTTTAAGTGGTATAAATAATCAAACCTTTTGATACTGTCCACCACCCGGATCAGTCTGAGGACTCGCAGGATGAACACAATGTCCAGGATCTGACGGCTGGTGTAATCCCCCGCTACAACCAGACGGGAAAGTCAACTGGTCACGTACACAAACACACACTGACGCTTCGCACACACCGCATTATGAAACGCATGACAACAAACTGCATCAAGTTGTTTCTAAGTGTTTTCATTTTCTCAAGACACAAATCTCTCTCTGTGCCGGTGTTTCCACGAGCTGCTGACGAACGTCCAGGTTTCTACGAGCCTGGATGGGTTCAGTGTGAGTGACGTCAGTGTTTGGAGGGTGGGAAGGTGTTAATCATGGGCTCTTGTGAATAAAACACATCTTTTCCTGTCAGTATTGAGCAGAAACTCTGAAGAACATAAAGGCAGATTGATTTTAAGACTATCATCTGCATAGAAGTTGATATTACAGCTGGGCGATTAACAGGGTCCGGCTATCTTTATCATCTGGCTTCTACCATTACCTGTCTCAAAGCCACATGCTACAGCTGAACATTCAGAAGTTTTATTAGAAGAAGAAGAAACAGATCTTACATGACTTCATGGCAGAGTTGATGATTGTGGCGATGAGAGCAGCGACGACGATGATGGTGTCGAACCTGGAACACAAGACAAACATTTCAGCTGCAGGAAAGTTTTCCTTCAACGCTGAAAGCAAAACCAGCGTTAACTCCAGACGAATTGTGTCTCAGCCCGTTTGTGTTCACATGACGTCATTAATTTAATGACGTCCAGTTGTAACATCAACCAGCTGAGAGGAAGACACTACTGAGCATGTGCAGTGAGCCTCGCGACGTTGAAGCAAAACAGGATCTGAGCTCGGCGAGCAGTTTTCCTTCAGGAGGCCGTCTTTGAATCCAGTAACCACCTCTTAAAGAAACATCCATGAAACAAACAACCATCTCTGACTGCAGCGGCTGCAGCTGCACTGCTCGCCAGCAGGCGGCGCAACACTGTGAAAAAAACAAGAAATGCCAAAGAAAACCTGTTCAACAGCTGCAGCAGGAGTTTCAGAAGGCTCCGAGAGAAACACACTCAGTGTGGACGTCATCAGGTACACCTGTGTAATCTAACAGTTCACCTTCTGTTTCTGTAAAGAACCTGAAACCTGCTGCGTTTTTACTGAAGACAAATCAGGTCCGTGTTTGAAGTTCCCATGAACCAGCCGGTGGAGTGCCACTCGCTTCAGCTGGGGACTCGGATATTGATTAGTAGCCATAGTGTTGAACGTACGTTACGTCTCTCACATGAAGCGAGCAGGTCCGACTCTGCCCGGACGGAACGGAAGAGCAGAGAAGACGACAGCGATACAGTACCGAGGTGGGTTTGTTGCTGGGTTTGGCTCCTGGCATCCCAGAGCTGAGTCAGCAAACAGAGCCGCTAATCTAGCTGCACAGCTAACCGAGCTAACTACCTTATGGCAGCTACATTTAGCAGTTAGCAGTTACAGTAGAGAGCTGAAGTCCCGCCCCCTCCGGTGGATCTCATTGGACCTAATGTCAGAAAACATCAGCACAGTCTACGAGTCATGACACCGTTCAAACAGGATCAATACATCATCTGTCTCTCTTCACTTCCAGACAAACGTTTGATCAAATAAGGGAAACAGGAAGGGGCGGGGCTTCTGCTCTCAGTAGTGACAGGTTAAGCTACCTGTTCAGAGTCGAGGCGGAGCATCGGAACACTTTCTCCATGAAATACAATCCAGTAACACTCGGCTCTGATGGTGCGTTAATAAACATTAAGAGAGCCTTTATTTATTGACGGCGCACCGTGATCATCTACACGTGTTTGTAGCGTTTTCGATGAAATGACTTCTTTGTCCTCTGTTGGATTTGATCCTGGAGCACGAGTGAGAGAGGAGATGAAAACACTTCCAGCTCGACTTCATGGGAACTTAAAGCACCAAGCTCGTCATTACTGGACTCAAATATATCCAGAGGTGATTCTAATATTCTGACCGGCTCATTAACGGAGACGACAGACAAGCAGAAACAGCTCTCAGTATATTGTGGTCCAGTATGACATCCTGTTTGACTGGCCTGCATTAGATTGTTCAGGTGTACCTGATAAAGTGGCCACTGAGTGTCTGAAAGAGAAAACTAAAACCGACGTCCTGCCGGTGAGAAGAGGAACGTTCAGCTTGTTGGACACCTGATGGACACACTTCAGCTGTTTTCTGCAGTTTTGTCTTTTATTCTCTTCATTTTTTTGGTTCCGGTTTTTCCTGAACATCTTTTTAGTTTTCACTTTCAGACCTTTTTGGACCCAAACCAGCACCATAGTTTAGAAGCTGCCTTCATATTTAAAAAAATAAAAAGAACAATAAGTGAATAAAGTCCAAGCAGAAGCAGCACATGATGGAAGGGAAACATGTCACGTACCTCGTACTTACGATCTGGGAGGCAGATAAACTGTGTGAGACGGACGTGACACAGCGGGATGATTTGTAAATGTTTCCATTGTTTGATCAATACTGATCAGGTTTCAGACACAAACAGTTTCACACAGATATTGAAATACATACTACTGTTACATTCAGTCTCTCACAGGATCCCTACATAAATACACCCAGCGTTCTTTAATCGCTCCACACCAGCTCACCTCGACCCTCCCAACCCTCCACATGTCCTGGAATCATTCATATTCACACTTCTGTTAGATTCACGTGAGCTTGATCGGACCGCTCGTTACGATGGTGAAACTAAATATGGAAAAAGCGTCCCTAAATATTCCTGAGCAGCCCGTCTGAATAAAGTCTACGTGTGGGAAACACTACTTGTTTCATCGGTAGATATTTATTGTGTCGACCTCGAGCTTTTCTTTTCGTCTGAAACCTGTTGAGCCTGTTTTTCACTGGCTTCAGAACTTGAAGGTTGACACTGATCATCTCGTTTTTTGTGCCGGCACAAAATACTAATCTTGTGGAGCATGTGGAGCAGTTCTAAGAGCTCACAAGGTCACAGGAGTTTAATAAAAAGAAGATGGAGGAGGACTGAGGGTCGACTGAGTTCTGGTGAGTCTGGTCAGTAAACTTTCACAAGTTTAAAACCATGTTGATGTTTCATGTGAATCTCAACACAGATTATTGTGAGTCTGCAGTGTGTGTGTGTGTGTGTGTGTGTGTATAAACATCTTGATCCAGTGAAATTAGCTCCAAAGTGTAAAAACAACTTCCTGTTACGATCCAAAACACAACAGAGGTTAGTAAACTGACAGCAGGCGGACGACTGACTTGATGTCGATGTCAGTGTTGAACTTTACCCAGAATCCTTCGGTCATTTGGGACAAACACTGTGTGACAGGGTGAGCGTTGCCTCGTCCTCACCAGTTCCAGAAGCTGTGGCGGGAGAAGAAAGCTCTGGGCTCGAACACGTAGAGCTTCAGCAGGATCTCCAGTAGGTACAGAGCCAGAAAAACCCACTCCGAGTTGGAGATCAGCGGATTCTCCTCGTCCAGACCGATGAAGACGGCGTTCACCAGGATGATCAGGTCGTACACGATCACGAAGGCCCTGAAAGGCACCAAACAGCCCGTTTACATGATGTTTAATATAAACATTCATTTTTAGAAAGCGACAACGATCAGAATCACACAGAATCATCCGACTGAGCGCTGAGAACAAACGAGATCAACGTTTTCTATCTCACGCCTCATAACACTGACTAACAGCCAAAACACAGCAGAGACGTACTGTTTCATGAAAAATCTCTATTTCTACGTGCTCTCTCTCACACTTAGAAGCAATGTTTTGTTCTCTATCTCAAACATCCAACACAAAACAGATCCTTCATTAATAAAGGCTGAAATATTGTGTCAGAAACTCTTTTCTTCAGCGGCTGTCTGCTCGGGTCTTTTACGTAAAGTGGAGACCGTCGTGCCAGCTGACCCGCCATCAGTGATGACGAGGGCTCTGAGGAGGGAGACGACCATGTGGCACACCTGGACTATGTCCACCCACCCACAACCTGGACACTCCAGGCCCGAGTGGTACTGGCCCGTCTACCAAGAGGAGGAGGACCACGGCCAGCGCCACAAGCCAAGAGGTCCACCTGGAGGTTCTGCTTTATTGACCACCATGAGTCAGCTGCATAAATGACTGGCCTGGAGTGCACTTTGATCCATGTTATATTTGTTATCAAAGTTATATCATGTTAGTGCCCGATGCCATCACTCTCCATCGCCTGGTAGCAGAAAGTGTGTTACAAATCACAAGAAGCAGCGATCAGCTCAGCGATCAGCTCAGCGATCAGCTCAGCGATCAGCTCAGCGATCAGCTCAGCGATCAGCTCAGCGATCAGTGGAGTCCAGCCATGCACGGCTGCTTTGGGTTCCAGCTGCCTCATCTATTTGTGACAGAAGCGAAACAAGCTGCACAGAGCAGATCGCTTGTAGTGTATTGTGAGAAACATGAGAAACCTCCTTGAATAAACAGTCCACTGCACACACACAGAGGTGTATTTACTCATGACTTTAATAGTTATAAACAGACAATTATCCAGTTATCTTCCTTCTGTCCCTTCTACAACTGTTTACCTGAACAGCACGTATGATCAAATATGGTCTCAATATAGCTCAGCTATTCAAACGTATACCTGGCGTGTGTATAATCCACCCTTCAGGAGGATATTTAGTGTGTTTCTGGGAAGGATTTTAAAAATGGCGGGCGCTACAGACGGTTAACGATGACTAAATCGGAGAAACATCACCTGCAACCAGAATCCTGATGTGATCATTAACTTGTTGACTATCTGAATATCCCCACATCTGTCTCACCTGTGTTGGACCAGCTGGCAGAGGAGGCGGCTGGGGGCCGACAGGTAGAAGGCGGGGCACACGCCCTGGAGGGGGTGTGGTCTCGACTTGAGTGTGATCACCTCGATGTTCAAGAGGTCGGCCAGCTGAACGAACGCCACTTTACCTGTCGATCAGCCGACAAAGAGATAAAATGACAAACAGACTAAGTACATTATGTAACCTGTATGTGACTTCCTTCCTCGCTCTCTGATTCACAGAAACGCAGCGTCACCTCGAGGAAACTCTGTTGGAAACATCTGTGATGACGTAAAAACACACGTCAACAACGCAAAGAGCAAAGGTCGAGTCATTTTCAGACGTGTCGATGTAGAAATGTAACGGATGACATCTTTAAAGTGAGTGTGAGTCATTAAAGACAGAGTGCGCAACAGCATCACATCAGGATCCTGGTTCTGATCCCGGTTCTGATCCCTTCCAGTCTTATGTGATGTTTACACGAGAAGCCCGGTTCTTCATCACGTTGCTCAGGGTTCATACGGGTGCTTGAAATCCTTGAAAGTGTTTGAATTTCAATGTTGTGTTTTCAAGGTCTGAAAAGTGCTTGGATTTTAGTTTAAGTGCTTGAAAGTGCTTGACATTATAACTCTGTGTCTTTCACAAAATTGGGATCAGACTGGATAATTAATTTCTCAAGTTTTTGCTTTTATAAAATATAATTTTAGATGTTTACAGCATAATACAGTGTACATAAATGTGATAAAAAGTGTATATATATATAGTATATATATTCCTTTAGATACGTATTTTACCCCAGCAATAAGGTGCTGGAAAACCTTTAAAATTACCCTTAAAATTGCTTGAAAAGTGCTTGAATTTGACCTTGAAAAATGTGTGCGAACCCTGGTTGCTGTGAGTTCAGCTCTACTGCACAGAGTTTATGTCAGACTGAAGTGGAACTGGATGATAACAGTCTGACTTCCTCCGTGTGGAGGGTGAGTCTGCAGATAGTGACTGTGCAGAGGACTGAGAGGTGATGTTCTGCGGTTGTGACGGTGCAGAACAGAAAGAAGCCTCACTCAATAACCGACACTCAGCTCGGACTCAACCTGCTGCTATCATCAACTGAAACACTGATTCTGATCTACAGAGGTCGTCTTCTTATATCTCTTTATATCATCAGGAGGAGGAGAGGATGAGTGAAGTTTTATTATTCCTTTAAAAGAGAGAAGGAAAATCCACAGCCTCCTGCTGTCGCTTTGAAAGATAACAGAGATGTCAGGCTGAGGACCAATCAGCTGTCAGGACAGTGAGCCTCTGCTGAGCTGCTCAGAAACCCAACAACAGCTTTGCATGATGGGTACAACAGTATGTGGTCAGTGTCTATGTTTTGTGTGTGTGTGTGTGTGTGTGTGTGTGTGTGTGTGTGTGTGTGTGCGTGTGTGTGTGTGTGGGACCCACCGATGCAGCCCTGGTTCGTGTCGTCGGAGACGCTCCACAGCAGCTCTCTGTGGGCGTTGCTGAGGTCGGGCTGCACCAGTCGGACCAACTGGTTCCAGTTAGCCTGGCTCACCACGGGCTCCCCGCCCTCCTCCCTCTGCTCCTGCAGCACGGCGAACGCTCGCACCATCTTGTGCCTTTTGGCCCTCACCAGCTGCCGTACCTCCTCCTGTCGGGGCAGAGAGGCTGTGAGGACTACAGACATGATTCACAGACATTAATTGATCAGCTGGTCAGGTGATGATGGAAACATGTGACCTGATCACACAGGAACACAAACTGAACAACAGACGGATCCATTTCAATAAATCATAAGATGAACATTTCTGCTCCTGTAGATCCACGACATCTGTGTTTCTGTTGTTGTGTCTCCTACATATAGATTTTTATATTGATGTCTTTTTTTAAAGGCTGAAACTTTAAATTAACAAAATGTAAAACTCTCCACATTGTAGACATGTTTTCCTTTCCTGTTTGGTGAAATATAATAAATGTCATCTGTTTAAACTTTTGTTAATTGTTCCTTTCATGTGTTTTTGCAGCTCGGAGTCACGTACCTGAGGCTGGACCAGCCTAGCTAACAGCTAGTGTTGGCTCACTGACCTCATCATGGGGGGACCGCTGATTTAAAATATAATCTTTTAAAACACATGACTGAGAAAACAGAATTCATCTTTGGATTCCATCCTGTGGGCCTTTGCTGCACCTCTCTCATCTCTCGACTCGTCCGGTCAGATAAATACTTCAGACAGCTCTGATGGAGCTCAGGATTACTTTACTCTGAGCTGAACTGTGAACACGTAACAGAAGATCCTGATCGATCCCGTGGGCCCCAGGTGTGAAATAAAGCTTCACAGTTTTTAATCTGGTTGCCAGCTGTCTCCTTAATGTTTGCTAAGCTAGCTAATGTCTTCAAGTCAGTGTACAGAGTCCAGAACCTGACGGCTCAGTGGGCCGACAGAGCACGCCGTCGTACCTTCAGGTATTTTTTGTAGTTGTTGTAAACGACGGCCAAGAAGACGGACATGAAGATGTAGGTGTTGATGAGGATGTACAAGATGAAGAAGATGGCAAAGCCCGTGCTGGCATTGTAGGCCGGCATCCTGTAAATGAGAAGCAGAAGAGAAAACGTGCAGGTGTGAGATAAATGTTTCTGAAAGAGTCACTTCCTTCTTCTTTTCTGTCGACCGCGCTGTCTGACAGGAGAGAAGTTCCTCGTGTGTGTGAAGGCCGAGCAACGACCAAACACCCAGGATGACACGTCGTTAAATGCAAAGCTCGTTATAATTCAGTCTCACAAAAACAAACATCTTTCAAACTGTTCTGTGAAAACAGAGTTAACGTTTTCTGATGTGTCATTGACTTCCTCTTTATCATCAGGAAGTCAAACACATTTTAAAACACAGAAAATGTGTTGTATGATTTCGAAGCTCATGATAAGGAGATGAGATGTGTTGACAGTGATGTCAGAGGTCAGACAGACGGTGGATAAGAAGTCTTACATGACGTCGGGGCTGTTGGCCGTGGTGACGAGGACGTACAGGTCGAAGACGATCTCCAGGTAGTTGGTGAAGTACGGAGCTCCATCGATCGTCTTCAGGCCTCTGCACAGGAAACACACACCAGATCGTATTGCGACTGAAAGTAACTAAGTACATTTACTCAAGTACTGTTATGAAGCATAATTTTGAGATACTTGTACTTACAGAGTACTTCCACTTTCTGCTGCTTACACTTCCACTACATTCATCTGATCACTTCAGTGACCTAACTACATTTTTAAATCACTTTATTGTGTCGGTGGAAACATGAAGTGATAATCATACAAGTGTTGTATTAATGTTGGGCGTCAACATGTCCGACAGACCTCAGACCCCGGCGTACATGTCAGATCTCATACTTTCCACCTGCTGCATTCAGCTCTCTGGAGTCTCCTGTCGGTTCCTGTAGGGCTTTTTCCTCGTGCCCCTTTTCCTCCAGAATTATCTAAACTCCAAACTCACTTCTTTGACTTAGCCTTTAACTAGCCCCGATTGTGACCGCTGGCTTCTTCAGTGGGTCGGCCTCTGTCTCAATGAGTTCCTACAGTATTAGTAAGTATTAGTAATTCACATCGAGAAACAATGTGCTGGTTCTGACCTCGGGCCTCTGGAACCATCTAACCCTCTGTAAACCCACTGAGGTGATGTGATTGTGATTCTGGGCTGAATAAATAAAATGTATTTGATTGGCTCTCTGAAAGTGACTTCTTCTACCCGAGGTACCAGGAACATCTCAACCACCTCTTGTAAACAGCAGCGCCTCCTTCTGACTCCTCTGGACCACAAACTAACAAACTGCTGCGACCCGCTGGGCTCCTGCAGCCGGACCACCGGCCTGAGCAGTGGGTTAGAAACTGATCGTGTGTTCATCTCACCGTTTTCCCAACAGTTTGAGGGCCATGAGGGAGAAGATGAGGAGGCTGAACATGAAGAGCAGGAAGACGTAGAAGATCTGAGGCAGAGCGTTCCGGATGCTCCTGAACGCTCTGCGGAGCTGAACACAAACAAACACACAAACAGACACACAAACAGACACAGTTAATGAAGCTGCTCGTCCTCCCACAGGAGTCCAAAACACACACACACACACACACACACACACACACACAACCTCTCTGACTAATGATGCGTTCAGGCGCCGTCAGTTCACATTTCCATGTTTAACAGCAGGAAGTTTAAAAAGCTGAAGACGATCACGATCCAAAGATTAGAGACCGTCAGTCAGAGGAGGAACACCACGATGAGCTGTTCACCTGAGAGACACCTGAACACACCTCTTCTTCTTCTCCTTCATCTTCATCACAAATTAAATATGGATGTGGGAACTATTACAAAAGTCTTTTTTAACTTTTGGTGTCTCCACTTTTGTTTTGGTTGAATATTGTCTATTAATGTAAAGTGATCGTTAATCACCAAATATATTAATAACACTAATAAAAACGATTGTAATAATAACAATAATAATAACAACAACAACAACAAAACAACAACATTGCTCTGAACAGACCAAACAGCTAAACTAATGACCTCTCAGGTAGTTAGTTTCCATGACAACACGACTGCGGGCTCAGACAGGTGAGACAGGCGGGTCGTTACCTGCCGTCCCTCGGTGACGTTGACCAGTAGCAGCGGGCGCAGGACTCTGGACCAGCGGACGGCGCGACAGTTGGAAGCTTTCAGCGCTCCGTAGATGATCATATCCACCATCGTGAGCTGACGGGACACAGAGACAACAAACACCAGACTGTTCAGCAGTGAACAGGATGACTGATTCTGGAGAGTCAACATCCGTTATACCCGGCTATATGTGCTGCGTTTGAGCTCTTTGGTGCATTACAGTGTCAGTCTGCAGTTTCAGAGAAGAAACTCTGAAGAATGTTAATCTTTACAATATTAATGAGGTAACAACACAAACTGTCTCCATGAGTGAATAAACAAGCTGTTCTCAGAGGAAACACTGTCTGAAGATAGAAAGGCGGCAGGGTCCACCACATATAAACAAAGTAAAAAGTATAAATTGTGTTAAAGGTCAGTTAGTTGATTTAGTTTATACAGGCTGAACCTTTAAACTACAGACTGCTCCTTTAAACTACAGACTGCTCCTTTAAACTACAGACTGCTCCTTTAATCTACAGACTGCTCCTTTAAACTACAGACTGCTCCTTTAAACTACAGACTGAACCTTTAATCTACAGACTGCTCCTTTAATCTACAGACTGCTCCTTTAATCTACAGACTGCTCCTTTAAACTACAGACTGAACCTTTAAACTACAGACTGAACCTTTAATCTACAGACTGAACCTTTAATCTACAGACTGCTCCTTTAATCTACAGACTGCTCCTTTAATCTACAGACTGCTCCTTTAATCTACAGACTGCTCCTTTAAACTACAGACTGCTCCTTTAATCTACAGACTGCTCCTTTAATCTACAGACTGCTCCTTTAAACTACAGACTGCTCCTTTAATCTACAGACTGAACCTTTAATCTACAGACTGAACCTTTAATCTACAGACTGCTCCTTTAAACTACAGACTGAACCTTTAAACTACAGACTGAACCTTTAATCTACAGACTGCTCCTTTAAACTACAGACTGATCCTTTAATCTACAGACTGAACCTTTAATCTACAGACTGCTCCTTTAATCTACAGACTGCTCCTTTAATCTACAGACTGAACCTTTAATCTACAGACTGCTCCTTTAATCTACAGACTGAACCTTTAATCTACAGACTGCTCCTTTAAAATCTATCAGACTGAACCTTTAATCTACAGAATGAATCCGTTAAAATCTACAGACTGAACCTTTAATCTACAGACGGAATTCCTTAAATCTACAGACTGAATCCTTGAATCTACAGACTGAACTCGTTAATCTACAGACTGAACCTTTAATCTACAGACTGAACCTTTAATCTACAGACTGCTCCTTTAAACTACAGACTGAACCTTTAAATCTACAGACTGATACCTTTAATCTACAGACTGCCCTTTAAAACTACAGACTGAACCTTTAATCTAAGACTGCTCCTTTAATCTACAGACTGAACCTTTAATCTACAGACTGCTCCTTTAATCTACGACTGAACCTTTAATCTACAGACGGAACCTTAATCTACAGACTGCTCCTTTAAACTACAGACTGAACCTTTAATCTACAGACTGCTCCTTTAATCTACAGACTGAACCTTTAATCTACAGACTGCTCCTTTAAACTACAGACTGAACCTTTAAACTACAGACTGAACCTTTAATCTACAGACTGCTCCTTTAAACTACAGACTGAACCTTTAATCTACAGACTGCTCCTTTAATCTACAGACTGAACCTTTAATCTACAGACTGCTCCTTTAATCTACAGACTGAACCTTTAATCTACAGACTGAACCTTTAATCTACAGACTGCTCCTTTAAACTACAGACTGAACCTTTAAACTACAGACTGAACCTTTAATCTACAGACTGCTCCTTTAAACTACAGACTGAACCTTTAAACTACAGACTGAACCTTTAATCTACAGACTGCTCCTTTAATCTACAGACTGAACCTTTAATCTACAGACTGCTCCTTTAAACTACAGACTGAACCTTTAATCTACAGACTGCTCCTTTAATCTACAGACTGAACCTTTAATCTACAGACTGCTCCTTTAAACTACAGACTGAACCTTTAATCTACAGACTGCTCCTTTAATCTACAGACTGTTCCTTTAATCTACAGACTGCTCCTTTAAACTACAGACTGAACCTTTAATCTACAGACTGCTCCTTTAATCTACAGACTGAACCTTTAATCTACAGACTGAACCTTTAATCTACAGACTGAACCTTTAATCTACAGACTGCTCCTTTAGGATCAGGACCAGGCTGAGAGACATTCACTGACTGCAGGATATAACAGCGTTATCAGCGATCATCAGGAGGCTCTCACATGATTCCCTGTGTCCTGATTGGTCGCTTCAGTCACTGAGTCACCAGGAAGTCTCTCTGCTTTAAAAGGTGCTGACGAGGCAACAAACATCTCCGGCTAAAGGTTGTTTCACAACAAGCAGCAGAAAGTCTTCTCAGCACATTCTGACTCTGCAGCTCCTGACAGGAACTCAGCCACGACTGAGAAACCAGGAACTGTCCAAACTGCTCGGGTCACCAACCGTCACCAGGACAAAACCTCGTCCCAGAGTGCAGTGCTTCAACACCACCTCTACGTCTGCTCCAGAACACTAAGAACTGAACCCAGACTGTCCGACAGCAGCTGCACTGAAGCATTAACAGATACAGTGGAGCCCGCCTGTAGAGGAACCAGGGTCCAGTTTGAATTTGGATCAGAAACTCTATTTCTACAACATATTAACATATTACATATTAGCAACATTGACACCTGCTGACAGTTTGTTCAATAAAGACACCTGTGTAGCCCCTCCCACCAGACTGATGATGTCATCAAGCCCCCCCACCAGACCAATGGTGTCATCAAGCCCCTCCCACCAAACTAATGATGTCATCAAGCCCCTCCTACCAGACTAAGGGTGTCATCAAGCCCCTCCTACCAGACTAATGATATCAACAAGCCCCTCCTACCAGACTAATGATGTCATCAAGCCCCTCCCACCAGACTAATGATGTCATCAAGCCCCTCCTACCAGACTAATGATATCAACAAGCCCCTCCTACCAGACTAATGATGTCAACAAGCCCCTCCTACCAGACTAATGATGTCATCAAGCCCCTCCTACCAGACTAATGATGTCAACAAGCCCCTCCTACCAGACTAATGATGTCAACAAGCCCCTCCTACCAGACTAATGATGTGAACAAGCCCCTCCTACCCCGAGGATGACGATGATGCAGATGTTTTTGGGATCTTTCCAGAACTTGTCTCGAGGGATCACTTTGGCATAGTGAATGAGTCGGATGGTGAAGACGATCAGACACAGCAGCTCCACCAGCATGGTCGCCTGGAAACAACAAGACATGACAGACTTGTTTGTGATTGGCTCTTAGACTCGGCTTCTATCTGCACAGTTCACGTGGCTGCAGACAGGAAACAGGACGACGTCTCACCCATGTTGGCAGAGCGAAGACGGCCGGCTCCTCGAAGAGCGCCAGAGACAGATCGACCAGGATGAAGACGTAGAGCAGCACCTGAGGGAGCCAGTGGTTGTAGCGCAGGTACAGTCTGAAAACACACAACACAGCGGCTGTTACTCTGCAGGAAGCTAGCTGCTACAGTGAGCAGCAGTTAGCGGTCACGCTGCCTCCTACAGACAACACCTGGAACTGCAGCAGGTGATAGCTGAGTCTCACCTCACAGCCTGAGGCGACGTGTCGAAGTAGATGTTCCTGTTGTACTGAGCGTCCGACACATAGATGGAGGCCAGGTCGAAGTCCTGACAGACACACACACACACACACAATATTAATGAGGTGACGACACAAACCGTCCCCATCAGTGAATAAACCAGCTGTTCTTAAAGGTTAAAGGTCAGTTTGTCTATCAGCCAATGAGGATGTTTCTCTGCTCGTTAACTCCTGTAAGTCTCTCCTGGTGAGTGTGATGTCGTCAGGAGGAACCTGCTGATGTCCCATGACGAGGTTTAATAATAATCAATAAGTTATTTATCAGCGTCTCGTCCAGAAGTCAGATCAGGAGTGTGTCTCACGTAGGGCTGGGCGATAAATCGGCAAAATCGATTAATTCGAGTTTTTGGTTTAGGACGATTTTAAAAAATGAAAATCGATTTTTTTATTGAACTTTCACCGCAGCAGCTCCTCGTGGGCTCCCGTAGTTCATAGTAGGCTCCGCCCTCCTCCCTGCACTGACTTCCCACAGAGAAACAAACACAACATGCAGCGAGCAAAGAGTTTGTTCCTAAAAAGTCACGTCTCGTCAGTAGCTTGGTTTTGTGGCGTCGGACCTCGAACAAACCACCGTCCGCTGCAAAGTTTGTTCAAAGGCTTTTGCAACTAAAGGCAGCGGACCGACCCATTTATTTCAGCATCTCAAACAGACGCCTGGATCACAGTGGGACACTTGTTGTTCACTACGAGATGTACAGACTGCAGCAGCCCACACGTAGCTGCTATAAAGCAGCCAACATTAGCAGAATCATGTAATCATTGTGTCCCGTATGAGAAGAAAGGGTCCCGGTGGACAGCTGATACAGATTCAGTCACGTTGCATATCGTTAAAGATCTGCTGCTCGTATTTACAGTGGAGAAGCCGGAGATTCATCCACATGCTGAAAATGTTCGACCCCAGGTTTGTGTTATGAAGCCACAACGGGTCCTGACTCAAACCAGAGGAAGCAGACACGCTCGCCTTCCTGGACAAACATGTGTAAAACAGACAGCAAGCACACCTGATGTCCTGTACATCTACCAGCATGTGATGTTTACTGTGCAGCATGCAGATGTTTAATTTAGTTCACATATCTTCAGGGATACAAAATACTTTTTTGTAAACAGAAGCACCTTTTGCAAAATAAAGTATTTAATGAAAGTTATGTTCACACTTTATCAATACCAATATGGAAACTGATCTGTTTTTATAATAGCAAGCAATCTGACATGTTAAATTAATGTTTACAAAAGCATTTTATCATAAAGGGACACAGTCTTTTCAGAAGGATGCACTTTTTATGTGAGTCTGAAGCTGCACTGTTTACAGTGGCAGGGCAAATTTGGTGTAAATCATAGCAAAAAAATAAAAGCAATGCTTTAATCATTTCTTTGTAATTTGAAGTTTGTTCTTGAGAAGAGAAAAAAAAATTAAAATTGTAAATCGAGTTTGATGTGAAAAAATATGAGATTCCATTTTTAGGCCATATCGCCCAGCCCTGGTCTCACGTCTTTTATTGATCCCGTCCACATTCAGTTTACATGTTACTTTCTTGTTTTTGTTTAGATTTTATAAAAACACTAAATTTGGATCATTTTCTCTCATCATCACCATCGACTCACTGATGAATCAATCGATAACAGACGGCACAGATCGATCGGTGGTTGCAGCTGTACGAGGACAGAGACACAGAGGACGTGTCCCTGTGACTTAAAGACTGTTGGTGTTAATCATCAGCGTGTCATCAGGACGTCTTCAGTCTGAAGCTGCTTCCTGTTTGTTTACGAGCAACAAGCCTCAGTTAACTGCTGCTTTATGAGCCCACAGGGACAAGAGTCCACCTGGGTACTGACACAGACAGACACATGAGAGACAGACAGACACATGACAGACAGACAGACACATGACAGACAGACAGACACATGAGAGACAGACAGACACATGAAGACAGACACATGACAGACAGACAGACACATGACAGACAGACAGACACATGACAGACAGACAGACACATGAGAGACAGACACATGAGAGACAGACAGATGAGAGACAGACAGATGAGAGACAGACAGACACATGAGAGACAGACACATGAGAGACAGACAGACACATGACAGACAGACAGACACATGAGAGACAGACAGACACATGACAGACAGACAGACACATGAGAGACAGACAGACAGACACATGAAGACAGACAGACACATGAGAGACAGACACATGAGAGACAGACAGACACATGAGAGACAGACAGACACATGAGAGACAGACACATGAGAGACAGACAGACACATGAGAGACAGACACATGACAGACAGACAGACACATGAGAGACAGACAGATGAGAGACAGACAGATGAGAGACAGACAGACACATGAGAGACAGACACATGAGAGACAGACAGACACATGACAGACAGACAGACACATGAGAGACAGACAGACACATGAGAGACAGACAGACAGACACATGAAGACAGACAGACACATGAGAGACAGACACATGAGAGACAGACAGACACATGAGAGACAGAC